>NW_026985651.1:0-17823 GCF_018555375.3 Anguilla rostrata | reverse complement strand
CTGCAGCATTTTAGAGCAGTATTAACAGCAAGGATCTGACGAAACTTTCCATTACTACAGTCCGGGAAAGGATGGCCAAAACACGAGCCTGGCCAGACGTACAGAAACACCCCCAACCCGGGCCCTGCACGCTGCCAGGAAAGGCTCAAAACCCCCAGCAACAAAGCAGCTGAAGCACCCCCCCGGGGCAGCCCTTAGCAGGCAACAGAGACAGAACCCTTAGAAAAATGAACCAGGCACTATCTAAAAAAGGGAAGGCAAAAAGAGAATAAAAGAGACAAATGCAACCAGCCAGATCCCCGAAAGCCTGACCAGCCGCCCCCACACAAACCCCCAAGGGAAAAAGCCCAGGGGGAAACCAAGACATTTGTGAAGGAAAGGAAACAGGGCTTAGGAGCTGGGATCCAATACTTGTGTGGCAGACATATTCATCTGGAGAATGGTCATAAGCCATTGGAAGCCTTATTTTAAAAGCCACTCTTTAGTGCTCCAGCTAGACTACAGAGAATGCTCATGGGATTGCAAAAGTACAACCATAAAGTGATTAGTAAAGGCCAGGTGCACACAGCAGGGACATTCAACAGAGCACACCTGAAACCACTAGAGGATGAGCTTGAGGTGAATTGCATCACTCTGCCTGTGTCAGAGGAAAACTGCAGCAGTTTAGAGCAGTATTAACAGCAGAGGATGCTGAGCTGAAACTTTCCATTACTACAGTCCTGGAAGGATGGCCAAACACACAGAGCCTGGTGCCAGACAGTACAGAAACACACCCCCAGATCTCTGGCCTGCACAGCTGCTCATAGGGAAGAGGCTCAAAACACCAGCAACAAAGACACTGCTGAAGCAGCACTGTATCAGCACACCAGGAGCAGCCCTGTGAGCAGGCAACAGAGACAGAATCACTCCTTAGACAAATGAACCAGGACACTATCTGACATAAAGGAAGGCGATAAAGAGAGAATAAAAGAGACAAATGCAACCAGCCATGATGCCCAGAAAGCCTGACCAGCCAAGACCCTACACTGTTAAACCACCAAATGAGCAAGTCTACAGGAGGAACCAGAGACACTTACTGAAGAGAAAGGAAACAATATTTCCACGAACACACACACACACACACACACACACACACGCACACGCACACACACACACACACACACTATGGAGTTCCCAAATCCTGTGGGAAAAAGTCTGACACAAGCATCAGTCAGTGAGACACAACAACGGTGTATTCCCCAGTGCAATACTGCCCTGAAGAAGAATCCCTGCTGAAAGGCGCTGGCATTTTAAAGTTTTTAATAATAAATAAATATATAATAAATTATAATAAATACATTTTTAACTTCCATCGCTCTCCAAGAGTGGCTGAAATGTTCATATTCAGTTTTTGCTTTTCTTTTTCATGCTCCTTGGTTGAGTTGAGCACCTGCACCAGAACCTCATTTATTCCCTAAAAGCCCAAAAGCAGAGGTAGAAAACAATGAATCCACTGATGGCCCAGTGAAAACCTCCCGGCTGTTGAAAGCCTATCAGACTGGAAAGGCGTTTTCAGCACTGAAACAACTAAAAGCATAATCTGACTATTATATACAGTACACTGGACTAAACAAAACACTACTAGATTGGAAATGGGCTGGATGAAAACCTACATTCAAGCACAGATCATTTATTTTAAGTTGAAATATTTATATTGAGAGCTGAAATGTAAGCTAAATCACAAAAGTTTTTAAGTGACAATGCATAGCCTAAAGAAAAGAAAGGAAAGGTATGATACAGAGTGCATTTTATTTGTTAAATAAAACAAAACACATAAAAATTGAGTATTTATGCTGCACTGTTGTTTACACACTGAATGGAAATGTCATGTAAACTTATTTAAAGTTCAAGTTGCATTCAGACAAAATTGAAAGAGAGATTTCATGTAGGTGAATATTCATTGACAGTTTATACCAGAAGGCGGCAGTATAGCCATATAGAATTTATTGTCTTGTACTTGATTGAGAACTTTGAGTAAATTATGTTCTTGCATCTGCATGTCAGGTGTCCCTTGTATACGGGTCATAACAGTTCATGACATGGGATATGGCTACAGTTGAAGTGTTGTAGGCCTACTGAATCTCAAAGGAATGAGTCTGGCATTGCCAATGTTAAACAGGCTGGACACGTATGATTGTTATGAAAAATTCATTTTAACAGATTAATATTGATTTATATTAATTTGTCACAGTTCTCCTATCACCTAAAAAGGGGGTTTAATACAAAATGTGCTGTTATTTTAAAATGGTAAAACATATGCGCAGAAATGGTCACATTCTGTACATTCTGCCCATATTTCTACATTTGAACACAAATCCAAACTGCTTGCGTGTACATAAAATAAAAAATAAAATTTTGACTTCACTATGCTAATATTTACACTCTCAAAAATAAAGGGACAGTGGACATACATTTTTTTCTTAAAGGAACATATTTCCCAAATGTATCCTAAAGGTACATTGAATGTTCTTTGGGAACAAATAAGTGCCTTTTACAAGCAAAAAAAAAAAACAACTTTTAAAATATCTGTTTGGTTTCAAATGGGAAATTTGTTGTGGTGCAACAGTCTTAAACTGATCTAACAGCTGGCTAACGTTAAATTAGTTAACTTAGCAGGATCAACGTTAAACAATATGCATTAAGTTAATACCAACTTAATACCCACTACCAAGTTAAGTTTGCTTATTTTAGGCATAAATAAGAGTAGGCCTGCCTCGTTCAGTGTTCTGTGTTGATGTGCAATTGTGAAATGGTATTTCCAACCCTGACATCTACAGACATTGTTTAATAAACACTAACATATCAATGAAGAAATACCTTCATCCATGAATGTTAGTGCTGAATCATCACTTTGACGATTAACCAACCTTACTTTTATTTATTTACATTTTCTATTATTTATACCAAGCACTCAGTTATTTTCCTCAGCCAACAGACCAATAAGTAGCCTGCTGAATTTATGCTGGATACACGTCAGATTTCACTGCAAAATCAATATCTGTTCCGTACAGTTTGACAAAATGTTCGATCTGTTTTTCTGTTACAGTAGCAGGTGTCACAATCAAAATGTCGCCTTAATCAAATGACAGGGCCTGTGACTTCCATCATATCCAACGAGGCAAAATGGTCATAACTATCAAAAATAATTAAATAAAGGAAAAACCTTTACAAAATTTTGAAAATGAATTTTGTTTTTGGTTCCAAATTGTACATTTAAAATAGCCTATTACACTTAAATTGCACCATTTATTGACAGTTTATTGTTTTACTGAATTAAGCGTGATGTTGCGATTATACCTGCAGATTCCCATTCCTCCCCCACACCTCTTCACCAGCTTCTATTCTGTCCATCCCACTCCTCAACATGCTACGTACTCCGTTCTTTTATTCAATTGTATTCATTTTTTACTCCCTCTTCTTTCTCCTCCATCTTCAAAATGGTGTTAAAGTAGGAAATACATTGTTCAATAATGAACAACAGGAGCAGAGTAAACACCATCCTACAGCCATCCTGCTTTATTCTGATGACTTCTTCATATCATCACGTAAACAAACACACATAACAGCATTCCTGTGCTGAACATGGGCTCATGATGGTTGATCTGACGCACTGGATGAAGAGGTATGGGCTGGGTTGTTGACACCTTGTACAAATGTATATGCATAAATACCTTTAATGCAACATTTGAAGAATTAATCTCTGCTTCCTGGACTCTAAATGTACTTTTTACACCAACACTTAGACTTAGAGACTTGAGTCTGGTTAAGCAACATTTACACATTTGAGGAAACCAAATTAGAGATGAGATGACAAAACGTAGAAACAGAGTCTTATTACTTGAACAAATGTAGGAGAACATGGTCATCATTTGACATGTTTATTTCTGTGAAACAAACACACTGCATTGCCCTCAGAGGCCTCAGCACTGGAGCTGGAGAAAGACTCACTCGGCTCAGGCAGTGATACGGGGCGGGGGTGGGCGGGAATTAGTGTTCTTGGCATCAAAGCAGTGTAAAACAAGTTCAGTTGGTCTGGCAAGTACCACTCTCGAGCCTTGCCAAAGATAAAAACAGTCTTTGTCTTTCTCGTTGAGTCACTAATCAGTCCTTGTTTTGGTGCTTGGCAGCTTTTATCAACCTTTTTGAGCTGTTTCTAGATGTTTAAATATGACAGGTCATTTCCAGAATTTAAAGATAAAAATGTAATTGAGTGCAAACAGTTACAATTAGTTTGTAATAAAATGTTAAATCAATAGATAATAAACTGAGTTTTCAAACTAATAAATCCATCAACATTATTATAAACAATGATTTGTATAATATACAGACAGGTATCATGAAATGAAATGATTGAGCAAAACAAAATCAGCAGACATGGTATCAGTAAGCTGTAACCAATGTTTGCCTCTGAGGCCTCAGAACTGGAGTTGGAGAAAGACTCACTCGTCATTGTATTAGTTCTGTCTGCAATGGTAAAAAGCCAACACTGAGTCTATCATCTTACACAACATAGAGGGTCCCTTCAGAATAAGAAACATCAGTGTCCCTGTTCTTGCTGAAACCATGCAACCATTTATGATGTCTGCAAAAAATGACATTTTGATGATACTCGTAAACAACAGTAATACACTAAAAGCTAATTCATGCTGATGCCTGTGATGGTCTGACCAGAGAAAGCACCTGTAATCCATCTAGTGACAAGCTATTGCAAGGCTCCCTCTCAGGACTCAGGACTGCAAAAATGATTACTGCTGCTTAATGTGCTTGTCATGCTGATTCTGTTTCTCTCTGTATCAGCCAGGCATTAGATTACAGATCAAGCTAGAACGCTACCATCACACCAAAACTCAGTTTGAAACTGAAATAAGTTTTCAATGATTTGAAATAAAAACCTCTACATATTCAACCTCATGCAGTTGTCATCTCAGTACTACTCAAGCCTAACAAAGATCCAATACTCTAATCTAGCCACCATCCACTGTCACTTATTATCACCGATTTAAAAGTTATTAGAAAAACACCCCAAAAATCATCCAGACCAGACTGGTTCCATTAAAGGCAGGCATTCATCCAATAACACTCGCTGCCTCTTTAACAGTATTCATATGTCCACACAAGTCAACATAAACGTAATCATCACATCCCTGGATGCAGAAAATGCGTTTCACAGACAATTTCTAGATACAACACTACAAAAATTTGGTTTTGGAGAATCATTTATTAATTTGATTGCAATGCTCTACAAATCACCAATGGCTGCAGTCACTAACGACATACATTCACAAAGATTCTCATTACACTGTGGAACTAGGCAAGGTTGGCCACTCTCTCATTCACTATTTGCATTATTCACTGAACTCCCTGATGTTGCTATACGCCAAAATGGCCACATTACAGGAATCACAACCCACAGCTCTATTTACAAGATTAACCTTCATGCAGATGATACTACTCTACCTTCAGAAATATCACATACATGCTAAAATAAACGTTAGACTTTTAAAAAGTTATTTGAAAGGGTATTTTTGTTTTTGGTCCCAAATGGAGAACTTGAAAAAGCCTATTACTCCTCGCGCGCCATTTTATTGCCTGCTTTATTTGACTAAATTAAGCGTTATTGAGATCGTAGCTGCAGATTCCTATTCCTCCAAACACCCCTTCACATTGAGTTTATATTCTCCCCACCCCACTCCACAACCGACTACTTACTCCGTTCTTTTATCCAATTGAATTCCTTTTTTACTGCATCCTCGTTGTCCTCCGTCTTTAAAATGTCGTTTGAGTTTGAAACAGTTTCACTTTCTCTTCTGACCTTTTTTTTTGTTACTTTTTTTACTTCCCTTTTTTTTGTTTTTTTTTGTTACTGGTTCAATATTTTTTTATTTATATTGGCTGCATTAATTTATTGAAGTCAATTAGTTACCCAGAAAAGACAAACATTCCTTGCTTGTAGACATTTGCCTTATTTTAACGTCTACATGTAGGAAGGCTATTCAACAATTCTAGAATATATACTCTAGATTATACTCCCGTTCGGACTTAAATTGTTCCAATATATTGGTATCATCTGTAGGCTAAACCCACAATTAAGCCTTTTGGAGTGTAGCGAACGTCCGCGTCACTATAAGGAATCTTTTTTTCAAGATGCACAGTATGGACACAATTTGACGATGGACAGCATAAAATAAAATAAAATAATAAAAATAAACCATCTGTCTCCCTCAGTGTCTCTGACATTCACTTCCTCATGACCAGTTATAGCCGTATGTGCTGAAGTTTGTGGTGAGTAATTTCTGTTATCACGAGGCTATTTGTTATCTCTATTCTTAATAATCTATTTTCGTTTGTAAATTTAGGTATACGGTTTGGACAATGTTTTGATTATTTGCCCTCTTCAGCCACTTTATGTCAGAAATAGCTGTGCATGCCATGTAGAATAAATACCCAATGTTCACATTGTGCTTGTTGTCAAGATTGATTGAATAGGCGTCTACATGTCCAATTTGTATTGGTATGTGCGTATTTCGCTGGCCAGCCTTTCTGTTGCGTGAATGATAGAATGTTTCTTGGTATAAATGTCTGTTCGTAAATGTGAATGTAACATGCTGCGAGGGAAATGTCCCCATGGGGATAAAGAAGTTCTCTATGTATGTATGTACAATATTGGGATGGCAGGTATGCCATCCCGCCAAGTTACGCCTTGGCGGGGGCATGCCCCATACCTATAGAGTTTGGCACTTTTCAGGGTTCCCCACAGAAATAACCACAACAGCCACAGACACTCAGCCCTTAAAAATATTAAATTCTGTACATTCTGACCCCATTTCAACAGACAGATTTCATAAACAACTTCACATGTCCACACAATAAAGCCCCAAACTAACGGGATTTTGCATTTTCGCCTTCTTCTTCTTCTTCTTCTCCTTCTTCTTCTCATTCTTATTTTTCCTGCCGCCTATCCCACTAACAACATGTCTCCCCATTGGACATTTTACCGACACCAGCCAAATCTTCACCTACACGACCCAATCAAAAACTCGCATACACACGCAAAATACCCATACCTTTTTACTCTGAAACATTTCGCGTTTAAACAGCTAGCCTGCCTGTGGTCTAGTGGGCAAGGTTATAGTCTTGGGAACATGGGGTTGTAGGTTCAAGTCCAGCTAGGAACATGTTTCTTTCACCTGCTGTTACCCTTACTAATAATTGTCTACTACTTCTCAATTATTGCTTTTGCACCATATCTACCCGCTGTTCACAGAACGTATACACTGCATTATGACGTACCGTCTGCACGTTCAGTTATTAACCGGCTACAATATTGCAAAGCCATATGGATTCAACGGGAGCTCTTCTGTGCTTACTGGCCTGTGTTCTTCTTTAAAACCACGGACAGGTTTGCTAATGATATTTCACGCATTGCATAGCTATGTCATGGTGCTGTACTAACAAAGTCACACACTGGTAAACCTCCGGTTGAAGGATTGAATCCCGCCTCGCCCTCAGGCAGACAGTTTCCTCCTTTACACTAACGTTTTCTTACGCTTATATTTGCTTTACCAAAACTCACTCAGGGCCACCCATATGCATTCCATGACGGCAAATGTATTTGTTTTATTAAAAAGTTACACCAGTTCACCACTGTGCCATTTCTACTAACTATATTTCTTCACTTGGCTACCGTACAAAACCTTCTTATCGGCAAACGCCACGTTTCTACATTCATGTTACCTCGCCCTGTTCTCAATCTAGCCACATACAAACAATTACTACGTATGTACGTTCTGCAACTCCCCATTAAAACATTACATTTAAAATAATGACTCACTCATAATTATAACTACTAGTACTGAACATGACAAAAGCATATCAGTGCAATAGATTTCACATGTTACTTAACTCTCCACTTTAACTAGTAATTGGGATGGCAGGTATGCCATCCCGCCAAGTTATTGGGATGGCAGGTATGCCATCCCGCCAAGTTACGCCTTGGCGGGGGCATGCCCCATACCTATACAGCACCGAGAGTTTGGCACTTTTCAGGGTTCCCCACAGAAATAACCACAACAGCCACAGACACTCAGCCCTTAAAAACATTAAATTCTGTACATTCTGACCCCATTTCAACAAACAGAATTCATAAACAACTTCACATGTCCACACAATAAAGCTCCAAACTAAGGGGATTTTGCGTTTTCTCCTTCTTCTTCTTCTTCTTCTCTTTCTTCTTCTTCTTCTTCTTCTTCTTCTCATTCTTATTTTTCCTGCCGCCTATCCCACTAACAACATGTCTCCCCATTGGACATTTCACTGACACCAGCCAAATCTTCACCTACACGACCCAATCAAAAACGCGCATACACACGCAAAATACCCATACCTTTTTACTCTGAAACATTTCCAGTTTAAACAGCTAGTCTGCCTGTGGCCTAGTGGGCAAGGTTACAGTCTTGAGAACACGGAGTCGTAGGTTCAAGCCCGGCTAGGAACGTGTTTCTTTAACCTGCTTCAACCCTCACTAATAATTGTCTACTACTTATCAATTATTGCTTTTGCACCATATCTACCCGCCGTTCACCGTTCAGTTATTAACCGGCTACAATATTGCTAAGCCATATGGATTCAACGGGAGCTCTTCTGTGCTTACTGGCCTGTGTTCTTCTTTAAAACCACCGGCAGGTTTGCTAATGATATGTCACGCATTGCATAGCTATGGCATGGTGCTGCACTAACGAAGTCACAGACTGGTAAACCTCTGGTTGAAGGCTTGAATCCCGACTCGCCCTCAGGCAGATCATTTCCTCTTTTACACTAACGTTTTCTTACGGTTATATTTACTTTACCAAAACTCACTCACGGCCATCCATATGCATTTCATGACGGCAAATGTATTCCTTTTATTAAAAAGTTACACCAGTTCACCGCTGTGCCATTTCTACTAACTATATTTCTTCACTTGGCTACCGTACAAAACCTTATCAGCAAACGCCACGTTTCTACATTCATGTTACCTCGCCCTGTTCTCTATCTAGCCACATAGGCTACAAACAATTACTACATATGTGTTTTGCAACTCCGCAATCTAAACAGCTAGTCCACCTGTGGCCTAGTGGGCAAGGTTACAGTCTTGGGAACATGGGGTCGTAGGTTCAAGCCCAGCTAGGAACACGTTTCTTTAACCTGCTTCGACCCTCACTAATAATTGTCTACTACTTATCAATAATTGCTTTTGCACCATATCTACCCGCCGTTCACCGTTCAGTTATTAACCGGCAAAAATATTGCTAAGCCATATACATTATGACTTACCGTCTGTACGTTCAGTTATTAACCGGCTACAATATTGCTAATCCATATGGATTCAACGGGAGCTCTTCTGTGCTTACCGGCCTGTGTTCTTCTTTAAAACCACCGACAGGTTTGCTAATGATATTTCACGCTTTGCATAGCTATGACATGGTGCTGCACTAACGAAGTCACAGACTGGTAAACCTCCGGTTGAAGGCTTGAATCCCGACTCGCCCTCAGGCAGATCATTTCCTCTTTTACACTAACATTTTCTTACGCTTATATTTGCTTTACCAAAACTCACTCACGGCCACCCATATGCATTTCATGACGCAAATGTATTCCTTTTATTAAAAAGTTACACCAGTTCACCGCTGTGCCATTTCTACTAACTATATTTCTTCACTTGGCTACCGTACAAAACCTTCATATCAGCAAACGCCACGTTTCTACATTCATGTTACCTCGCCCTGTTCTCTATCTAGCCACATAGGCTACAAACAATTACTACGTATGTGTTTTGCAACTCCGCAATCTAAACATTACATTTAAAATCATGATTCACTCATAAGTATAACCTCTAGCACTGAACATGAGAAAAACACATTCGTGCAATAGATTGCACATGTTATTTAACCCTCCATTTAACCAGTTAATGTTAAATACAGACTGTTATATACCGTTTGATAAGCAAACTAAGCTCGCTCATGGTCACTTCATTTACTTCGCACTATAGTCTGTGATCATGTCAACCTTCACCTACATGCCCATTCTGCTAAAAAACATATTGTTTCAACTACGCTATTTCATCATTTCGCCTAATTTATCTCACACTTGTTATTTTCTCATATGCAAAGCCTGCTGGGACATATGCGTCTGCTCCTATTCTCCACTATCAACTTTTCCGGTTCTACCTTAACAAAACAGCAAAGAGGATTCCTACCTGCAGATAAGCCTATCAAAATGCCTTATAGACCTTACAAACACTAAAAGTGCATCTTCACGAAATAACAGACAACGGAGCAGGACAGAAGGGTACACAAGTTGCGACCTAGGCAGCTCTAATTCTACGGGCTTGCTGATTCTTTTGTCAATCAAGGCTCGTTGGATGCCCTTCAAATCCGTGAGTAGCCTACATAGCTACACTGGCCATATTTCACCTTTTCTGATGCGTTTACAATTACACCACCGCACTATTTGTCACAGCCACTGTTTTACATATATAGCAAACCGAAACTGCTAAACGTACACGCTCATCAGACTGTACAAATTCACACAATGATAGCCATAATCCACAACCGTTTCTTACAGGGTCACTTCGCATTTCTCACTCTCGTAATAAAACGCTTTGCAAAAAGAAATGATATCTCATTAAAAAAAAAACACGTTTTCAACGTACAAAAATGCCAAGTTACTCAAAAGTATTGATATCAAAATGACGCCAAGTTACGGTACTACAAACAATATAGGCTATCTTGCCTCACCGAAATTTAATAACATGTATTCCAAAGCAATGCTACCCAATATTTCCTCAATTCTTTCAAGTCACTTGGCCCTGTGTTTTCTAATCTTACCATATTACAATGTCATGCAAACGTTGTGTCAGATCAAAGTGTCAAATATTTCGTATTGCCTCATGGAACACATTGAAATTCATGTAGAAAACTGCTGGTCAGTCACTACAGGAAGCATATTTCTCCAGAAAACATATGTTTATACTTGCTTCTGAACTGAATTTGACTAAATGTACAAGTGATTGTATATTTGCAACGTACAATAAATACATGTAAAATACATATTGTACATACATACATAGAGAACTTATTTATCCCCATGGGGACATTCCCTCGCAGCATGTTACATTCACATTTACGAACAGACATTTATACCAAGAAACATACAATCATTCACGCAACAGAAAGGCTGACCACCAAAATACATACAGTTGAGGTCGAAAGTTTCCATACACCTGCAAAGCAAATTTACTTCATGGCAGTTTTGAGGTTCCAATTATTTCTACAAGTCTTATTTTTCTGTGATGGAATGATTGGAGCTTAAACTTGTTTGTCACAAAAAAAAACATTCATGAAATTTGGTTTTGTAATATATTTATTGTGAGTTTTCTGAAACAAAAATATACAAACAGGTTCAGAACTAAACATACAGCGCTTCTAATATTTGGTCGCATGACCTTTAGCCATCTTAACCTCAAGTAGATGCTTTTGGTAGCCATCCACAAGTTTCTGGCAAGCTTGTGGTTGAATCTTGGACCACTCCTCTTGACAAAATTGGTACAGTTCGACTAAATTTGTTGGCTTCCTGATACGGACTTGTCTCTTCAGCAGTGTCCACATGTTCTTCATGGGGTTGAGGTCGGGACTCTGTGAAGGCCATTCTAAAACCTTAATTCTAGCCTGGTTTAGCCATTCCTTCACCACTTTTGAGGTGTGTTTGGGGTCATTGTCTTGTTGGAAGACCCAGCTGCGTCCAAGACCCAACTTTCTAGCAGATGGTTTCAGGTTGTCCTCAAGGATTTTGAGGTAATCCTCCTTTTTCATGATTCCGTCTATTTTTTGTAATGCACCAGTTCCACTGGCAGCAAAACATCCCCAGAGCATAATACTACCACCCCTGTGCTTGACGGTAGGGATGGTGTTCTTGGGGTTGAAGGCCTCACCTTGTTCCCTCCAAACATATCTCTGGTCATTGTGGCCAAATAACTCAATTTTTGTCTCATCTGACCACAGGACCTTCCCCCAGAAGGTTGTATTTTTGTCCATGTGGTCATTTGTAAACTTGAGTCGAGCCTTAAGGTGCCGGTTCTGGAGCAAGGGCTTCCTTCTTGCACAGCAGCCTCTCAGACCATGGCGATGTAAAACACGTTTGACTGTGGACTTTGATATCTGTATTCCATCAGCATGCAATTCATTGCAGATCTGCTTCTTGGTGATTCTTGGTTGCATCTTGACCAGCCTGACCAATTTTCTCTCAGTAGCAGGGGAGAGCTTGCGTTTTCTTCCTGTTCGTGGCAGTGACACAACCACTCCATGCACTTTAAACTTAGAAATAATGGTTTGCACAGTAGATCTTGGTACCCGTAACAGCTTTGCAATGGCTCCGAGTGACTTTCCTGACTTGTTCAAGTCAATGATATGCTTTTTCAGATCCATGCTGAGCTCTTTTGACCTTCCCATTGTAGTGCAGGCTGGTTGTGACTAACGAGCCCTTTTTAAATTGCCTCAGAGAAGTCATCAGCTGTAGTCAATCATGATCACTCACAAGGAGTTAAGGGGCCATGCCACAAAGGAAATTTGATTGTCACAACTTTCTACATCATCAAAATAGATAATTTAAGTTGCTGTATGTTTATTTCTGAACGTGTTTGTATATTTTTGTTTTCAGAGAACTCACAATAAATATATTACAAAACCAAATTTCATGAATGTTTTTTTGTGACAAACAAGTATAAGATCCAATCATTCCATCAAAGAAAAATAAGACTTGTAGAAATAATTGGAACCTCAAAACTGCCATGAAATAAATTTGCTTTGCAGGTGTATGGAAACTTTCGACCTCAACTGTACATACCAATACAAATTGGACATATAGATGCCTATTCAATCAATCATGACTGTGAGAAAGCCATCCACACATATGTTTGGCCTGTCCATGTACTGCACGCTTATATACACACAGGGCCAAGTGACTTGAAAGAATTGAGGAAATATTGGGTAGCATTACTTTGGAATACATGTTATTAAATTTCGGTGAGGCAAGATAGCCTATATTGTTTGTAGTACCGTAACTTGGCGTCATTTTGATATCAATACTTTTGAGTAACTTGGCATTTTTGTACGTTGAAAACGTGTTTTTTTTTTATGAGATATATTATACAGACTACGCAATTTCATCATTTCTCCTAATTTATCTCACACGGTTGTCATTTTCTCATATGCAAAGCCTGCTGGGACATATGCTTCTGCTCTTATTCTCCACTATCAAGTTTTCCGGTTCTAGCTTAGCAAAACAGCGAAGAGGATTCCTACCTGCAGATAAGACTATCAAAATGCCTTGTGAACCTTACAAACATTAAAAGTGCATCTCCACGAAATAACAGACAACGGAGCAGGACAGCAGAGTACACAAGTTGCGACCTAGGGAGCTCTAATTCTATGGGCTTGCTGATTCTTTTCTCAATCAAGGCTCGTTGGATGGCCGTCAAATCCGTGAGTACATACACTGGCCATATTTCACCTGCGGTTCTGTTGCGTTTACACTTACGCCACCGCACCTTTTGTCACAGCCACTGTTTTACATATATAGCAAACTGAAACTGCTAAACAGTACACGCTCATCAGACTGTACAAATTCACACAAGGATAGCCATAATCCACAACCGTTTCTTACAGGGTCACTTCACATTTCTCACTCTCATAATAAAACGCTTTGCAAAAAGAAATGATATCTCATAAAAAACACTTTTTCAACGTACAAAAATGCCAAGTTACTCAAAAGTATTGATATCAAAATGACGCCAAGTTACGGTACTACAAACAATATAGGCTATCTTGCCTCACCGAAATTACATGAGATGTATTTCAAAGCAATGCTACCCAAAATTTCCTCAATTCTTTCAAGTCACTTGGCCCTGTGTTTTGTAATCTTACTATTTTACAATGTCATGCAAACTTTGTGTCAGATCAAAGAGTCAAATATTTCGAATTGCCTCATGGAACACATTGAAATTCATGTACAAAACTGCTGCTGAGTAACTACAAGAAGCATATTTCTCCAGAAAACATGTTTATACTTGCTTCTGAACTGAATTTGAGAACATGTACAAGTTATTGTATATTTTCTACGTACAATAATAATATAATAAGCAGGGGTTTCCAGTCTTACCTGAAAAGGGCTGGTTGGGTGCAGGTTTTTGTTTTAGTCCAGCACCACTAATGCACCTGGTTCAACTAAGTAACTATTCTTGGTTTTCAATTTCAAATAGAACCAGGTGTTTTAGGACTGGTCTATAACAAAAACCTACACTCACACTCAAACTATTTTCAGATAAGATTGGACACCCCCTGGGATAAAGATACCATACTGTTAAATTGGCCCTGGAAAATAAAAAAAATAAAAAAATTCAATTTGTGGGATGCTTTTCAGTATGTTTGAGCTGGTTTTCAGTCAGTAATGAGCGTGCAGTCAGGCGGCCCTATCTGAAGCTGGTTGAAAGAGTTGACAGGACAGGCATCAAGCTCCTCTCCAGGAGCAGTGTGAGGGGGCGATCTCCGTGGGGGAGAGCACAGCCTAATCCTAGGGCTCATTCCAATCGCTTCTTTTCACTGTATCTGTAATTCATTGTGTCTCTCCCTCACATCCTTTCCTCGCTCTTCAGCTCCACTCAACAGAGGACGCAAGGAAAGGAGGCGAGGAAGAGATACGAGGGCAGAGGAATCGAGGAAACGTGTATTTGGCAAATGAAACATCCTTGTTCAGTCAGGTGTTAGTTTTAATCCACGTCAATTACAGATGTGGCAGATGTGGGGAGATGGATTGACAGGTAGAATGATTATATGTCACGTCTTCCAAAAAAATAATTCCGCAAAGGATGCACTCATGTACCCTTGCTGAAGCATCCTTCGGAAGCCTTTCTTTAACAAGGAAATATTTGTCAGCCTTAAGAAACCAGCCAATGAGAATAGATGTGAGAGTGTCTGCTACATTCCTTTCCACTGTTGGAGGGGGGGGAAGGGTAGTGCAGTGTGTGCACTGACTGCAGCTGTGCACTCATCTCCATGGCCAGGCATGCCCAGTACAGTCAGAGGCTGCAGTGAGTTTTTGCCTAAAGCTCCAAGCTTATGGCTCAGACTGCTGGCCTGTTTGCCTGCTTAATATTGAGCTGCCCGCAACACTCTAAGCCCCTCCCATATAAAACACCTCCATGGTGCTAATGTACAACATGGATTCCTTTTGATAAATTATTTCCAAAACATGTCGATCCATGGGGACTTGAGGCTTGTATCTCTGTGTTTTGGTTTTATTTTTTCCATTGCTCTTTTGTATAGTAAAATCCCACATTGACCATTTGTATCTAACTTCTCATCTCCCTTTCCTTACCTACTCATTTTTCTGTGTTAGTCCCGCTCTCTTTTTCTCTTTCCCTACATCCTCCCTGATGTTTTTTCTTTTTTTATCTGATGCAGCTCGTTTCTGTGTTTGGCGTCGGTGTTTCCCTGTCCTCTGTGTTGTCTAATGTATCCTCTGAGACTGATGGGTGTCTGTTCATATGTCATATCTAACGACTCTTTCTTCCTCTCTCTCTTGACTTCATCTCATGCATAAGTCTGTTCTCCTTTTCATTGTCTTCTCATTTTTTTGGGCTCTTGTCACGCCTGGCGCCCGCCCTGTGTTTTTTCACCTTTTTTCTTATATTCATTTGAGCAGGTAATCTCTTGACGCCATTCGTGGAAGCCAGCGATCACCTTTAATTGCTTCCAGCTGGGAGGCGGGGCCGCGGATTGCTTAACCGTGGTCAGCTGGGATCATGCTTTTTAAAAAGGCTGCAAATTCTAATAGCTGGAGCTCTCTTTTCATTTTCACCAGCTAACCTTTTTTTTTTTGACTCACCTGCGTAGTAGCTTGCCAGCTTGTCAATTTGCCAAGTCACTGCACTGCACATTTTGGCATTCCCAGCCAGTTCTTTGTTTGTATTTGCGTAATAAATTCTTATTATTCCTTCACTCGGTTGTTGCGTGATTTCATGTGTCGGACCTACGAGCCGGTTCGTCACATGAAATTGGTGGCTCGTCCGGGATCTTGTTTCTGTCGAGGAAACAAGTAGTGGGTATTTTCGCATTTTGGCAGTCGGGTTGCGAATGCAAACGACTTGCAGTATTGGTCGAAGTTCGTAAGAAGAGACTGCGTGGGTTCGCGCTTCTGTGAAGTGGTTTCTGAACACTTCTAGTGGTAATTTCAAATTTAAAGTCAATGGTTTGTGTGGGCATTTGCTGCAGTTGCTAGTGTCTAATGTTTGTTTGGTTGGCTTAAGTGTAACGTGTGAGCTTAATAATAAAGTGTGTCCGCTGTTTTGAATGTCAATCACCTGTTGGCTGGAATCTAGCTTTGGTTTGGATGCTGGAGATTTCTTTATGACACTCGGTACAACATTTTTAAAAAACGCCGAGTTGTGTTTTGTGTGTTCTGCTCTGCGCTTCCGACGCTTCTGGGCGAGGGTGAGAAAAAAGCCGTATGCGAGTTTTGCCCTGTTAGGCTGAAGCAGTTCGCCAAATAACCTCTAAATGGTGGGCGAACTAACATTTGTTTATTTTAGTCTGTTATTTTTCGTGTGGCCACGGAAGAATCCGATTGTGCTCGGGTTCACCGTCCGCTGTGTGGCATATTATGTGTTGCATTGACGGGCTCAGTGATTTAAAATCCTCCCGTAAAGTCACACGTACAGGCGAAGCTTAGTTAGCTGGGCAGCTCGGTTAAGGCTAGTTTGCCTTGAATGATGTTTCTCTCCCCCTTCTGCTGGTGCCGTGTGTTGCATTTAGTGTTCATTTTTTCAAAGCGGTGAAAACAGTGTTAAAATTTCATAATGGCGCAGGAAATTACAAAAGTCGAAAGTGAGAAGGTTAAAAATTTTATTCAAGAACCTTCAGATAGTGTTTTTGACCTTTAGTAAAGCAGAGTCAAAATAACTGGTAGGCTAGTTTTTTGGGGTGGTACTCCCACATCTACACAAAAGAAAGAGGAGTTGCGTGATCTGGGACGTCAACTGGCCTCGGAACAGGGTATAGTGTTTTGGATAAAAACCAGTATCAGATCCGTTATCTGGATCTGAGTCCGCGTCTGGGTCTGAGTCAGAACCGGAACGGTCATTTCAGGAACAGACTCCGTTGAAAAAAATGAAATGTGAATTTGAAATGAAAACTAGAACTAAAAATGAGACTAGAAGAAAGAACTAGAATTTAAAAAGAGAGAAATGAAAATGAAACAAGGAGAAAAAGAAACTGAATTGGAGAAATTGAGGCTTGAAGAAGTCCGCATACAAGCTAATCTGACCTTAGAGCGTGACCGATTACAAGAGCAAAGCTCTCGGAGGCATTCTTTGAATCCGACAGCGGGTAATCACGCTGACATTGCCCGTAATTTAAGACTCTAATTACTAGAGTCTAATTACTAGAAATGTAATCTCTGTAAGATTACATTTGTTCAAGTAATCTTACAGAGTCTAATTACTTGAACAAATGTAGGAAAACATGGTCAGTATTTGACATGTTTATTTCTGTGAAACAAACACAATGCATTGCCCTGAGAACTGGAGTTGGAGAAAGACTCACTCGGCTCAGGCAGTGCTACGGGCCGGGGCGGGGCGGGGCGGGTGGGGGGGTGGGGGTGCAGTGCAGTGGGGTGCGAGGTGGGCGGGACTTAGTGTTATTGGCATCAAAGCAGTGTAAAGCAGTTTGGTTGGTCTGGCAAGTTCCATTCTCG
>NW_026985650.1:0-16868 GCF_018555375.3 Anguilla rostrata | reverse complement strand
AAGTAAAGGAAGATGTAGCAGCCAGTAACGTAGCTGTCTTCAAGTAAAAAAAACAAAGTCACTCATCGGCTTATTGTAAACCAAGCAGTCACTATGGAGAGCTATGGAATGCACTCTTTTTTAGGGCAGTCACCCGATTACCGGTAGCCCACCGGTAGTAACGTTAGCAGTCACATATTTTTATTTAAGAACAACAGCATATCCACATGCTCGGGAGAAAGTCTGCTTCTCAGTCTGTTGACAGTCATGCCAGCAGTGGAAAATACCCTTTCAGAGGGCACTGAGGTTGTAGGCACACAGAGATAACGCTGTGCCAAGCGACTTAGTTTCGGGTACCGCTTTGCATCGTCTCTCCACCACAAAAGTGGATCTTCATCTAGCGGAATGCAAGGATCTGTTGTGAAAAGCTCCAACTCATCCCGACCGGCAGACCCTTCTGCATCATAAACTTTACCGAAAAGAGTGGCGATTGCATCTTCAGTCATCATCTTTTTTCTTGTTGGAGCCGGCTCGTCTTCAGGGGTGGTCTCGCTTCCAGAACCTTCATCGCTGTGGTCAGCGAGCGCATGGAACTTCTCTCTAAGTTTTTCCTTTACACTCTGTTTGACCACTGGATCGAGGAAACTGAGATGTTTATGCCTGGGGTCAACAGCAGTGGCAAGCAGTGCTAATCTTCCTGCTCTCTCTGAATCAGCTGGGGCCATCCGTCTACGAAGTGATTCTGCCAGCGTGGTTTTAAACTTTGTCACTTTGACAGATTCCCCGTCTTCTGTGTTCAGGTGCTTATGTAGGAGAGTGCTGGTTACAGGACAGACCATGGATATGCAGACGTTGGACTCGCTGCACAAAGCAGTGGTGGCACATTTAAGTGTACGCAGGACAGGCAGCATGTCTTCCATGGTCTGCCAGTTGTCATCAGTTAGCTCCAGCGTTCTGGCCTCCATTAATTTGGTCACATTCCTGTCAGACAGGGTAGCAGAGACGGCCCGCCGTTGCTCGTGCATGCGTTCAAACATTTCACACACGGAATTCCAACGGGTTCAGCAACATTGGATTAGTTTGTGCTCAGGTAGATTTTGCTGTCGCGGTTTCCCTTTCAGTGCATTAGTAGCTACACTGCTATGATGGAAGTGGCTTACTAATCTGCTGCAAGCTCCCACCAGACGACTCATACTAGCGGCCTTGAATCCGTCAATAATAGCGAGCTGGAGAGTGTGGGCGAAACATGGCACAGACTCCCACTCCAACGAAGCATTTGCTCAAACCATATTACTGGCATTGTCGTGAACACATGCTATCACTTTGTTTTGCAAGCCCCATGCATCAGTGGCTGTTGTGAGCAGTAGCGGCAGCAGGACTCAAATCGTGGGTGGGCCACGATAATTTGTGGGTGGGCCAAATTATTTAAGATAGAGATAGTGTCGCATTAATTTAGTTAAGGACAATACGCTGGTAAAAGTAGGCTTAATTGTAATAACGTCATTTTCATAAACGAGTGCTCAGAGACATCCTTTGTCATTGTAATTCAATTTGTCATTGAGGCTGAATGAGCTATATGACCTGTCAAAAAAACACAAACTATTTCGAGATGAGAATAACCGCACAGACCAGCACCAGCATAATGTCACTAATCAAAAACCCAAATGTAATCAATATCATTGTTTTTATTGCAACACAAAATAATAATGTATTATTTTGTCACTTGTCAGCCTCTGTCGGGCTCTGTGGCCTGCTCTTGATCCCTGTCGGTCCCTCTCCCTCTCTGTCGGTCTCTGTCTCCCTGTCGGCCTGTGTGTGTGTCTCTCTCTCCCTCTCTGGTGGTGGTGGGCTCTCCCTGGATGCTGTTATTGTCTGACTTGTCTCTTTGTCGAACGTCGGTCTGCTGCTGCTCGCTAACATTAGCTAGCTCGCTAACTACCCCTGGCTCTGCTGTTAACGTTAGTTCTGCTTCTTCATCAGGCAGCTGGGGCGCCGGTGGTGACGACGGCTCTCTCCTAATTTGTTTCACAAACTGAAAAGGGGAGGACTGTTTTGACATTTACGTTACTCATAGGTTACTAGCAGGTTCAATATTTATTTACATCTCGCAGGTTTGCGACTGTAACAAAGATATTTATACTGTAACGTTACCGGAGGACTGTATGCCTACAACTGTACAGTCAGCGCGCGCACGGTGGGTGCTGCTAACATCAACGTCTTCTGATCTGCTGTGTTCAGCTGTGATTGGCTCAGTCTGTGGATGCTACAGTTTTTGATAGGTCAACAAGTGTGTTGTGTTTATCTCATAGGCATGACAACGGGGAGCGTAGTGTTTTATTGGTTATTATGAATAGACATTTTCATTCTCAACAAATATTGTGGGCCAATGAAAAAAGTGGGGGGGCCTAGGTCCACAGTGCTACAGCGTGCCGCCGCCACTGGTTGTGAGATGATCAGCTATATTTTGTGCAGTGTGTCGCTCTTCTAGACAGCGACGCAAGACGAACCGTTGCAAATTCCAGTCATCAATGTAATGACAAATGATTGTCATGTATGACTCCGTTGTTAAGGCAGTCCATGCATCTGTTGTAATTGCAACATGTTTTGTTGTTTGGAGCTTAGCTTTAGTAGCTGTAGCTAATGTTTCGTATTGCCGTTCTACCCTCGTAGTGATTGCTTTTCGGGAAGGGACTTGATAATCTGGTTCAACGTATTTAATGAGTTCTCTAAAACCCTCGCATTCAACAAAGCTGAGTGGCAGCATGTCCCTTGCTGACATTTTAGCGATCAGTTCTGTTATTTTTTCTGCTCGAGCTCAGTCGCATTTGCGAGCGATGCTAGTGAATGCAGTTATAGGAACTTGCTTGCGTTCTTCTGTTTGGTCCGGAGACTATTCTGGATGCTTCAGTCGCATGTGATTCAGCATCGTGCTGGTTGAACTACGATACCTCAATTTGGCATTACAGATTTTGCACACAATGGCAGTTTTGCTTTCATTGTCAAAATATTGCCAGACGTGACTCTTCTTTTTTGACGCCATACTGAATCAAAAACTGGTTTTCCCTGATGTCCCATGATGCAATGCGCATATATCAGAATACACAAACAGTCGTTTAAGTGTTCGAATACTGGCACCTCCCACGGTTAACCGTGTATTCGACTACCCTTGCACACCCCTACAGGACACGCCCCTCTGTTCTGGAGTGAAGGGGGTGCAATAAAGTCCCCTAAACTAGCAGGGGGCCAAGGGCCTCAGACAGGCCACAGAGGGCCTGTAGACTGAGGGGCCCCTCAGGCTTAGCTGGGGCCAGCAGCACCGGAAGGTGGAGGAGGGTTAATGGAGGTGCCCGGTGTGCTGGGGTTTGGGGGTTCAGCTGGTTTAGCCACGGTGGTGTCGGCACTCCCCTGACCCAGCTAACCAATCACAGGCCTCCCTCCAGCTGAATGGAAGCCATGTCAGGCTGACGTAAAGTGGAGCCGACCAATGGGATTGGAGCTCAGAGGCCGGGTGAGGATCCAGTCTGAAAGCTCGGTGGATAGAGCCTTGGCTCGGTGAGCCCGGTCCAAACCCGGTTTCACACGGCGCTGGTGCTGATGTAACATGTCTCTGTGGAACCGGCTGATGAGTCATAGGGGGGTGGAGCCTGCGCAGGGGCAGCTGCATCTCCCTTCCAATCAGCAGGCACTCTGGGTAAAGGGGTGGAGTTACCCTGTAAAGCAGCAGGGCTTTGAGCTTAGCTGTCTGAAAGGGGGCAGCTTTAAGCCAGGAGATGCTTTCCAAGGAGCTGCACTGGAGGTGAAGTGGGGGCCGTTGCCAGTAGCGACAGCCTGAGAACCCCCCCACCAGGGGAAGAGTTTGAGCAGGATGTTCCTCATGGTTCTGGAGGAGACTGAACCCACAGGGAGAGCATCTGGCCCCTTGGAACGCTGATCCCCAGGTGCACTAAGACTGGCTGGCAGTGGGGGTCACCATGGAGCTCACTACAGATGTCCCCTTGGTAACGCTGCCTATGGGGGGTCGGCCAGTGAAGAGGGGTGGGGGCAGCGGGGGGGCGAGGGCAGAGGGGCAGTTTTACCGCTGCAGAGTCACATCCCAGCTCCCCAGGGTGCGGACGCTCCACACTCAGCCCCAGCGGCTCTGTATGAACACAGCCACGCCCAGGTGACCTGCGCGCTGGGAACAGCTGCACACGAACCCACAGCACGCGCGGGCCCACTGCACCTTTAACAGCCTCCGCCAGTGAGGTCAGCGCTCAGAGCTGCAAGGAGACGTCCTACCCACAATCCTCCTGGAGCTGCTGAAAGCACTCCATCAGCTGGAGAGGGGGTGGAGCTGGGGAGAGGGGGTGGGGATAGGGACAGGGGGTGGAGCTAGGGGGCATGTGGCAGGCGAATAAAGTTCTAAGGCAGAGGGGCTTAGCAAATGAATGAGTCCACCCTCATGGAGATGGAATATACTGCAATTTATTGCAAGCAGGGAAATATAATGAGAAATATATTCACAGCTGCACAGTAAAATACTGCAGGTTCTTTAATTGAAACTGTGGTGAAGGTACAGGTACAGCTACAGGTACAGAAGCCCCCCTCACACACAGAGACGCAAGAGCGCCTCCAGCTCCCTAAACCAGCGCCTCTGCTCTGTAGGGGTTATCACCCGGGGGTGCAAACGGGACAGAGCGACACCGACGGCCATGACAGGGGCGTGACACACCCCGCCCGGAGTGGGGCTGGGGAGGCTGAAGTGGGCCGGGTATTGGGGTGGGGGGGTGGGTGGGTGGTCAGTTTGGCATTTCAGTGCCCACACTGCTTCAGCCCAGGCTGGGGTCCAAACCTAGAGAGAGTCCCTCTCCAGCGGCTGCTAGGGTCCAAACCCAGAGTGTCCCTCTCCAGCAGCTGCGGTGGAGGAACAGGGTGGGAGGGGTTGGGGGCAGGTGAGCTGTCCTTCCAAAAAAGTAACAGGAAGTCCGCTGTGCTGCAGCTGAGGGCTCGGGGAGGTGGTGAAAGGTGGCCATATTGGACTGGACCCAGTGCCTTGAGAAGATAAACAGGAGCGAGCAAACCCAACTCTGGGTGCTGCTGAGACACACTGTCCATCATTAAGGGGGGGGCTGTGGTGTGGGAGGGCCTGTGTTCATTATGGGGGCGGGGCACATGTACAATGATGTCATCTGAGCAAACAGATGGAAATGCTGATGAAGACAGAGGACTCCATCTTGTGAAAACAGAGCTCAGAATGAACAGGCCTGCATGCGTGGGAAAGCCTGTGAGGATCCTGCAGTCAGGGTGGAGAGGCACCTGTCACAGGTGAGGTCTGGAGTAACAGAGGAGCTGCAGAAGGAGGTTTTCAGCTCTTCAGCTGAAGGGATGATTGTAGAAGATAACAGCCTTGCTCACGGCACAAAGAGCGACACAGATACATACGGCCCCCTGATGTTTTTCTCAGCGATAGAGCTTTAAAATCCACAGTGGAGGATTTGATTGGCTCAGCTATATCAGCATTCAGCAGGATTCAGCAGTTCCAATGTGACCTCAGCAGGGGGAGGGCAATATGGTTCAGTGATTGGACGACGGGGACTGTGGAATACGACTCAGTAGATGGAGGCTGTGGAAAACAGCTCAGTGATTGGATGAAAAAGACTATGGTTGGGGCCAGCAGGGCCGGGTGGGCAAAGGCAGCCAGAGACTCTGAACAAAGCTGCAGGTTTCTGTAGAGAAACGGCTGCAGAGTCTCCAGCCCACAGGAGCGCCAGCTCTCCAGCCACGGGCAGCTTTAAGCCTGCAGATCCAGCAGCAGCCTCTCACACACTTATCAATTCAGCATCATGTGTGACTTCATCCTGAAACTAATTCAGTTCTAAACAGTCAGCAGCCTTCATCCAGTAGAAGTGATGCTTGATTAGATAAATCCACATGTGCCCATTACTGACAGAGGTGACCAGGAGCACCCAGCTTCCCTCTGCCACATGTTATGGGCACAACCAAACGCTGGATCGACTGGCAAATCATGATCCACACTGCATGATAATATTTTACTTCCAGCTGTTAACAGTCAAGATTGTAGCACATGCAGAGAACCTGTTTGTGAGTGATCCTACATGCTAATACAGACAGGCTGATGCACCTCTGGACTGATCATATCTTTGAAGCTGGGAGAATATTCAGCTCTATTGACTCACAACAATTCACCGGATAACAAATGTAGGAGCTGACTCTTTAGATAGTCTCAATGGCACTCATGATCTCCCGCCTATGTGCTGCATATCACTGAAACCCGCTCTCTTGGGCTTTAATATGCTCTGATGGAATTTACTGAACTGCGGCTTGTTTTGAACATGCTTTTAGACTTTCAACCAAAGGAACATATATTACAGATGAGTTGCTCTCAAACACCAGCACTCGGTAATTGAACCTGAGGCCATTGGTAACACGAGTCCTGATCCTGTACGACTCTCGTGTATCTCACTCAGACATGTGAAATGTATATCAAATATGCTAACCTGGCTGAGATAGCATGCTATGTTGGTTTGTTGTCATGGGAACGTCGTTTCAAGGAACTGAATGCTTTGATGGGGTTAATCCATATTTGGAAATAAAAAATGGGGAATGAAAAAGTAATGATTATCTACCACTTCAGTTTGCTAAACTGTGGCTAGGTGGGCCCTAAGTTTTAGGGCGGCTAAACAATCACCGAATGGAGGAAAGACACCCTTGATTTGAAATCCACACAATCTTATTTTATGAGATGAGGCAAGCGCGGGTGACCAGGCACTCGCTGGTGCTTATTTTTTATTCTAGGCTTCAGTCTATCTCCGAATTTAACGCTTTCAGATACAGTCACCATGCTACTACATGTATTGTCATTGACAGAAACCCAAGTCCATGTAGTAACTTTATCGTAGGAATAAGGACAGATCAGGTTCGATCCCTTGAAATAGTCTTAATAACTTATTCAGAAATTAACGGCTAATAAGGATACCCTTTAGCACAGTTATATCTGCATCACTACAGTCATCCAAAAAAGTAGGTGTCTAAATTTTCCTGGATCAAACTAATCATTGATCTAAACTGTTTTAATTATTTTCAGTGATTAACAAGCATGCAACGTTTGACTGATCAATTGAAATACACACAGCTTCTCGTTTAGGAGATTAATGTAAATGTTGGAATCCATTTATACTAAGCAGTGCAGAACTCCCTGATTTTCCTGAGTATCACTACAATAATCCACAATAGATAAGACTGTTATTTTTGTTAATGTAACTACTGTGATTAAACCATTTTAACGATGATTGATTTGATTACCCTACACGGTATGAGACGCAGTAGGCACTGCCATTTGTTGTCCATCGTTGGCACGCTTGATATAAAGAATTTATGAAAATCAATGATTAGTTTAAAGGAAATTCCCACATTTTCAGCACCGTCGCCGTAGTGTAAGGATCACTGTGAGTCAACTCTTATTTGTTCGTCTGCTTACCCGTCGCAGTTCCTAGCCTGCAGCAGATGTTGCATCCACCTAGGTCCTAATATTATTTATAGATTACAGCTCTGCCTTTAATACTACCTTACCACTCTTACAACTCTCACCACTTGTTATTGAGTGCTAAACTGTGGAGAGGGTGGGCTCCATTAAGTTTTTAGGCACTATAATTTGCAATGCACTGAAATGGGAGGACAGCACCAACTCCATTATATTAAAATCCCATCAAAGTCTTTATTTTATGAGAGTTGAGGAAGTCTGGGGTATCCAAGGAGGCAGTGGCGGGCCGTGTATTTTACACCTAGGCCTTCAGTGCTATCCTCACGCAATTAAACCGCCTTCGAATAAGCTCACCATGACACTAGGGCTATAGGCTATTGTCATTCGACGGAACCACTCCATATTCACAGTGACAGTAACCTTTATCGAGTGAAATAAAGTGATTTAACACGAGGCTCAACACCTATGAGACTTACAATACACTAACTGCAGAGACATGAATAC
The DNA here is from genome assembly GCF_018555375.3 of Anguilla rostrata. NCBI lineage: Eukaryota > Metazoa > Chordata > Actinopteri > Anguilliformes > Anguillidae > Anguilla > Anguilla rostrata. The sequence goes on along the minus strand of NW_026985650.1, from coordinate 8,905 downwards.
ATCGTGACTGAAATCATCAAGGATGTACCACTATTACGCAGTATGACAGGACGCTGCATCACAAATAAACATTGCATACCAAAGAAACAAGTGGTGTGCAAAACTTTCCTATAAACTAATCATTGATCTCAAACTGTTTTAATTAATTTTCAGTGATTAACAAGCATGCAAACGATCTGACTGATCAATTGGAAAGTGACACAGCTTCTTCGCTTTGTGTTAGGGAGATTAAATGGTAAATGTGATTTGGAAAAATCCATTTTAATCACTAAGCAGTGGCAGAAACTTCCCCTGATTTTCCTTGAGTATCAATACAATTAATCCACAGGATAGATAACAGACTGGTGTATCTTGTTTGTTAAGTGTAGACTACTTGGTGATTAAAACACATTTTTAACGGATGAATTGAATTTATGATTTAATCCCCCTAACACGGTATGAAGACGCTGAGTGTTAGGCTACTTGCCATTTGATTAGTCCGATCGTTGGCACGCTTGATAATAAAAGAAAATTAATGAAAAGATCAATGATTAGTTTAAAGGAAAGTTTTGCGCCCCACCAATTTTCAGCTCACCGTTCGCCGGTAAGTTGTAAGGATCACTGTCGAGTCCAACTGCCTTTAATTTCGTTTCGTTTTCGTTTTACTCCCGGTTTCGCAGTTTTCCCTAGCCATGTTGCAGCAGCATGTTTTGCCACTCAGTCCGACTGAGGGGTTCGTATTACGGTGGGAAAGTGACGTCAGCGCATACCCTCTAACTGGCCCTTCGATCACACCACACGAAAATGCTGACATAGCCCGCTAGGCAACCTAATTGGAAGGCCAGCTAGAAGGGTCGGGCGTGTCAAATAATACGCCCAACATGGCAAACTCGAAATATGATTGGTTAAAGAATATGACAATCAACAAAATCGTCCCCCATTTGCTTCAACAGCAGAGGGGATTCACTCAATATTCTGAAGGCCTCAGGGTAGATTTTTCACCCGGAGACAGCCCAGGTGGAAAATCTGATTGGATAAAAGCTCTAAATCATATGAGCTGCACTGGAAGGAGCGCAACTGAGGGAGAGAGTAGCAATGAAAGGCGTTAATAGACTGATGGGAACGACCTCTGTAAAATACATATAGCATTAATGAAAATATATATTAAATTCAAAAAATGTAATTTTCTGATTCTGACAATCTCTAGGCCAGCAGAGAAGGCCTTGCTGGCCCTGACGGCCCACCACTGCAGGGAGGTGATGCTACACTGTTATGGGGCAGTCGTTGAAAGTGTGCCGAGTTTTTCTATCTCCGTCTGGTACAGCTACACAACAGCACAGGAAAGGAAGCAGCTTGGAAGTGTGGTGTGCATGGCGTCTAAAATCACTGGACTAGATCTCCCCTCAGTTGTATATATCATCACAGCAGATTGCTTTAGAAAGCTCATAAAATTCAAACTGACACCTCTCACCCTGCAAACCACCTCTTTAAGCCCCTTCCTTCTAATGAGAGACTGAGGAGCATTCACTGCCCTACCTCTCATTTATCTAATAGTACTTATCCTGTAGCCATACAGTAACCTCAACAAAGGTTGTTCCAGCATCAGATAGGCATAAATGTACTGTGCACTTAAAAAAAAAATTGATTAGATTTTGTTTTGATTGGATTTTATTATTATTATTATTATTATTATTATTATTATTATTATTAATAATAAAAATAAACTTTTGTCATTTATTTCTCATTCAAATTTAAACATTTTATTCTAGGATAATCTTCACTGTCCTACCTCTCGTTTATCTAATAGCACATACAGTTTTTAAACTAAGCAAAGATTGTCCTACCATCAAACAAATAGGCAGACAAACTGTGCACTTTATTGGATTTTACTTTATTTTCTTTATTTTATTTCATTGGATTTTATTGGACATTTATTATTATTATTATTATTATTATTATAACTGTTTCATTTCATCATTTATTTTTTTTTTTTTTAATTCTCTGGTAATCCGGGGACTACATCGATTATTGTGTGATGGTATGTATTGTATGTGAATTGTGTGATTGTGTTTGTCTTCTCTTTTGAGCTGCACTGTGAAAAATCCCTCTCAGTTTTTACTGAAATGGCAATAAAGTATCTTGATCTTGAGTTTGTTGTTGCAACTCCGTACACCAGCTGTTTTAGAACCCAGATGAAATCAAGTTAGCTTGTTTTTAAGTTACACAAATCATTGAGTTGATGTCAGTGAAGATCACTATGTTGATTTCCAGTTGGAAATAGGGAATAATAATAGCAGAATTGATATGATACTCTGGTATTTACTAAACTTTAACTGACTAAATCAGCTCTACATCAGCCATATTTCAGGCACATCCAGAGAGCAGAACAGAGAACCAGGGCCCAGGGAATGATGGACTGATCCAGCTGAACAGTAAGTTTACTGCAGGCTCCCGAACACAGAAATGGAAGAGTGAAGCTGGATTGTTTGATGTTGTGTTTCTGTGTTCCTGAGAGCAACACTGATGTTTTCCACCAGAACCAGGCTGACTGAACAAGTGACATAAGCATCTGCTTACAGCCCTGTGACCACCAGGGGGCCCTCTAATATATTATTAATGAGGGGGTGGGTTGGAGACCCCAAACTCAAACGACGTTTAGGGCCAGCGCTGTTCTCCACTACTGTCCATCGCTCTGGATAAGAGCGCCTGACAAATGACTGATTGCATTGTAATGTAGTGAACCAATTGCAGGATTTGCTCTCTAAGGTGAAAAAAAAATGATTGGTTCAAATCACTCTCAGTACAATGGGTGTGTCTCAGGCTGCAAAAGAAAACACCTTTAGATTAAAGGAGCCAGATGACATCACACAGCTATAAATGCTTGCTTTGAAGATCAGCTCTTTAGACTTTCCCATCTTTCGGATGAGACGTTAAGCTGAGGTCCTGATTAAAGACCCCGTGACATTCATCGTAAAGAGCAGGGGGGTTCCCCGGGGTCCTGGCTAAATTCTCTCAACCTGCCGTCTTATCATCTCTAGACGTAATTGTGTGGCGAGCATTCAGGGGAAAAATGGCTGCCGTGTATCACTTAGGTGGGTGCTACACATTGGTGGTGGCTGAGGTGAGTTCCCCCTCATCACTGTAAAGCACTTGGCAGTGGTAAGCAGTGTAGTGCAATGGGTAAGGAACTGGGCTTGTAACCGAAAGGTCGCAGGTTCGATTCCCGTGTAGGACACTGCTGTTGTACCCTTGAGTGAGGTACTTACCCTGCATTGCTTCAGTATATATCCTGCCGTATAAATGGATACAATATAAATGCTGTGTAAAAAGTTGTGTATGTTCCTCTGGATAAGAGCGCCTGCTAAATGCCTGTAATGTAATGGGGAAAAAACTATACCTTCACTTACCAGCTGCTTGATATTATTCATCTAACTTATACTTTCTGTGGGATCAATTACCTTAGTTAAAGTGGAGTTAAAGTTTATTACACGGAAGTATTTATATGCATTTCCAGAACAGTTTATTATGTGTAGAGGCGGCAAAGATATGTTAAAGTGCATAATGATATAAAATTATATTTATCCCAACGCAGACACTGTACATTCCTGTATACATAAGGGTGTCAGAAATAGAGGTTCGGAAACTGTATATGTATGTCCAACAACAAAATTTTTAGTGTATGTATGTGTGTGTTCACATGTGAGTTTACTCACCCTGAGTCTGATTGAAACGCTGCGTCAGAATTCCAATATTGGCTTTGTAGGTCTGCTGAACACCAGTTTGAATCTGAGTCTCTCTGTCCCAGTAATCTGCTCCCTCATTCTCCTTTATCCACTCAGTCTTGGGGATCATCCTCCTGCTGTTGCTGTCATAGTGCACAAATGGCTCATCATCCACCAAACCCAAAGCAGTGTACTCTGGGAAGTCAAGACCGGCTGTGACAGCAGTGTAGAAGTACTTCAGAGAGTGAGAGGCTGTGGACACAAACACCATTGTCAAAACTGCAGGAATTACAGCTCAACAATGTACAGTACATAAAGGCATACACCGTATACACAATTCGTCTACACACTCCAAATACACACACTTACTTGAATTAGAAATTATAGATCAACATTACATCATGTATTAATGTAATGATGTAATGTAATTAATGTACAGTACATTAATAGCGTATGCAAAGTGCATGACTGTCAAGTTCTCTTTCTCTCTCTCATACAAACAGAAATATCATTTTATGAAGCAACTATTATATTTGAATAGAAAAATAACAGACACTCTTTAGAGGTGTTTTACAGGACCACTTCTAGATTACAGAAATCAAATTTAAAAGATTTAAGCAGTGAAAATATCTCTCTCAATCAAATATATCTCAGATAGGGTCTACTGACTCAGACATAAAGGAAAGGGAATCAGAAATATTTCTCAGACAATATAACAATACTCAGGTTTTTAAAAATCCAAAGACATGCAAGTTAGGCTCCTTGGAGGAGTGTTAACAGGGCTGCTGTAAATGACCATGTGTGCTCAGTCAACCTACCCTGTCTATAGAAGGGTTAATAAATAAATAAAACACTTCTCCTGCTCACACTACATTTGTTTACAGGCTCATCAGATTACATCTCTTGAATCTTAAAACAGTGCCAGAGAGGCTAAAAGCACCAGCAGCTCCACAGCCCACACTATCACTGCTCTGCCAAACACCTCAAACCAACCAGTTCCTCACCACTGCTGCCACTGTCTACAGCTCTGTGAGACTGCAGAGCACACAATAATCTGATTGGCTGAGAGTTTTCTCTCGACCAATGGGAGAGGAAGCATCATAAGCCTCTGGGTAGATCAGAGATTAGAAGGTTAGGTCAGGAAACTGAAAGTAAGAGGTTTCTAGTTCATTATTTGGCCCTAATGACTCACAACTAAAACACAATACTTGGGTCTAATCAAAAGCAAAAGCAAACCTCAGCACTGTGGTTGACTAATTGTGATTTATGTTTTACTAGAACTAATCGTTCTGTAGGAGATTGGCCAGTGCACCCTCCTTTCATTCGTTGCTTTGTTGAGGCAGGTAGAAAGCAGAGAGGGTAGCAGAGACGGCTCAGAAGGTGCCATGGGGGGGGGGGGGTACTTAGCTGGGTGCCCCCCACCCAGGTAAGGGGACCAGTATACGGCTCCAGAGCTGGCTGCTCTACACAGGGCCGTACATACGGGGGGGGCAACTGGGACATTTTGGGGTGTAAATGGATGGTAAATGGACTGCATTTATATAGCGCTTTTATCCAAAGCGCTTTACAATTGATGCCTCTCATTCGCCAGAGCAGTTAGGGGTTAGGGGTTAGGTGTCTTGCTCAAGGACACTTCGACACGGCCCAGGGCAGGGATCGAACCGGCAACCCTCCGACTACCAGACAACCGCTCTTACCTCCAGAGCTATGTCGCCCCGTCAGGGTGTACCTGTTTTTAATTTGTTACAAAATATATGGGGGGGGGGGGGTTCCCAATATATTTTATATTACGTTTAGATTTTGTCCCGGGCCTGAGAATTCATAGTTACTGCAATGGGCTAACGAACTGTGCCAAACCTCTCACCAAACATTAAGTACTCAAAAACACAATTATTACTATTTTTCAGCCTCCTCCTTCACACAAAATGAAACTAGAATATTTCAGGCCCTGTATCTCAGACCTCACTGTATCTCTCTCCCTCTCATTTCCAAACTCCCGGATGTAGGGTCTGCAGTGACCCCCTGGTGTAGCAGTGTACCCCACATCACTGAGTGGGGACCACATTAGACTTTCTGTTCGCGACAAGCAAGGAAACCACAGAACAGCCTGGGGAGCCAATCAGCAGCTCTGTGTCTGAGGTGCGTCTCAAAACTGCACTGTCATGAGCTGACCGTTCTTTCCTCTCAGTAAAACAGACAAGCCCCCAAAAACAAGCATCCTTTCAGTAAATCATAAAAAACCCCAGAAAAACTAGCAATCCACTCAGTACAACAAACGAACCTCCCAAATACAAGTACATCCTTTCAGTAAAACAAACGAAACCCCCAAAAACAAGCACATCCACTCAGTGAAACATACAAAAACCCCCAGCCTAAAAACTAGCACATGTACACAGACTCACAAGAACATGCACAGACAATGCAGCAATCCATCACAACCCACAAAATGAACCAACCAAGAGCATACAGGTACAGTCAGAACAGAAGGGTCAGGAGGGAGGGTGGGATAGGGAAGTAAACAACCGTCAAAAAAACACAGTCGCACACACACACTTCCATTTCTAGAAACAGATAACAAAAGACAACAAAAAACAGGTATTGTAATTCTAACGAGTATGAAGCCCCTGAGGTGACAGAGGGATACCGTAAATGAGCCGGAATTAGCGCATATTATGCACTTAATCAAAATGCGCGAAATAACTGGCTTTAATTTCATGGGCAGATGGCGCCCTCTTGTGGCAGAATACTGCAAAAGGCAGGAACAGGCTGTCTTGCCTACATTACCATATGAGCACTACAATAACACTCCGTGATCCTGAGCTCTACTATATTAACTTTATCCTCACCTTATAAGTGATTATTAGGCCAAAAGAGTATAAGTGATTATTAGGCCGAATATACAAACAACACATTAAACTTTTAGTATAAAATCAGGGGGAGGCCATCTGCTGCTGGCTGGCACCGGTTACATTGGAGAAGGCAAATTACATAATTAATAAGCACCACTATGAAATTAGCAATGCAAAAATGCCGATGGAGCCGGGCGAGGATGACTCTGGTCGTACGGGGAGACGGGCTGGCAGGCCAGAGGGTGGCACTGCCAGGCAGGGGGACAGGAGCCGACCCAGCAGAGCCGACCCATCAGAGCCAGCGGGCAGGGAGATCAGCCGGTCCTGTGGCTCCCGCTCCGGGCCGGTGCCAGGAGCAAGGGGAAGAGGAGAACTGCTGCTCTTTTCAAACCGCTGATCTTTACGCGAGGACTTCTATGAGCCGTGGCGGTAAAGAAAATGGCACCATTGCGGCACTTGGCACTAAACAGCCAGTAGCTACAATCTTTCATTTATTTGCTTCTTCATAGGCTATAAACAGGGAAAGATATTAAAATAGCCTGAGAGTCAAATAAAACCGAGGAAAATACTGAAGAGATTCAAACATCTCGGTACCTATTGGGTATGAAGTTGCGCAGATTCAAAACAAACATGTTTCTTTGGCTGAACTTTTCAAAAGTCATTTTTTAAAAATGTTACTTGCATTATACCACAGACAAGCTCAAACACGATGTAGGTCTAGCAAATAATAAAACGCTATCATTACACTAAGAACTGTAATAATAATAATAATAATAATAATAATAAATATTATTAGTGATATTCATATTGTTGATATTATTATTATTGATCATATTATTACTATTTTTAATAGATTACGTTTTATATTTTTTCAAGACTGAGAAGATTATCCATTTAAATCAGTGGTTCCCAAACTCGGTCCTGGGGACCCCTTTTGTCTGCTGGTTTTCATTCCAACCACAACTGCAATTTTAACAAGCTGTACATTTTAATTAATTAGGTGCTTTTAGAGTGTAGAGGGGTTATTTACTCTCGTCAGCCACATTACGCCAGAAATAGCTATGCAAGCCAGGAAGAATAAAATTAACATGTTCATATTGCGCTTATTGTCATATATCGCAAACATAAAAAACATAAAAAGAGGCAGCCTAAATTATTTTTAACGGATCAAATTAAAGACTGAGGTGAATCAATAGGCTGTCGCGTGTTTTTAAAGAATAGGCTAAAAGTTGCCTCTTAATCCGAACTTCGTGTTTTGAAGGGCACAATTTTATCAGATTTTTTTAACTGACCCCGAAATACAGCCACAAAATAGTCCGTTTCACAACACAGGCGCGTTTTCCGGCTGCTTTTACTGCGTTGAGCGAAAACTGACCGGGTTTCTACGGACCTGTTCCTGCGTGGCTCGTGAAGTGCGACACTTGTGAATAACTGTTAAAACTACAATATTACAAAATGAAAGCAAAGGAAATAAATTTTTAAGTAAATAATTTCCTCTGGACGAATATATTTATTGGTTTGTTACCTCAGAATAGCCTAAACGGAAATCACATTTCAAAAAAATTGTATTTCGACAAAAAACCCTTTCTTCACAAAATACATTGAAAATCATCTCCTCAACTCAGTCTTACCTGCGGAAGCCGCGTGGATGCCACATAGCATCAGCGTCAGGAGAACCAGCTTGTTCATTTTGCCAAAAACCGTCGGAATTTTAATAAAATTGTAGCGGTAGAAGGACACTTCAGCACTCCTGGTCTGGTTACCGCCCTGTGGTGTCCAACATCTCCGTAAATTATTTGCGCTGGGAATAAAATGGTTGGCTGAAGGAGTCGCTTTCGACCAATAGTAAAAAAGGAGAGAGCAACCGTCATCAGCATTTAGGAAGAATCGAGGACAGAAGGTTAATGTACGAAACTGAAAGCACTCTGATGTGCGAACTAAATAAATAAATAAATAAATAAATAAATAAATAAATAAATAAATAAATAAATAAATAAATAAATAAATGTTGTTATTATTATTGTTGTTGTCATTACTGTTGTTATTGCTGTAGTGAAAACTAAATGTATAAAATCAAAACCACAGACAGTTAACAGACATTCTATAAAAGCCATGTTTCCCCACCTGAGAGTGACACGTCTTTACAGGGCTTGTGCACTTTAATTATGTTCTAATTTTCACACTTCAATCTGAAGGTGCTTCTGCTGGAAGAAAAGGGCAACAGAACAAAAATAAATGCAAAATGAGTCAGAAGCAAAGCTGGTGAAAGGTGAGTTTGATTGTGCATTAGGAGGCAAAACAACACAAACTGAAATAAAATATGGAGGCATAAACAAACTGTAGAAATAAATTACT
>NW_026985649.1:0-15921 GCF_018555375.3 Anguilla rostrata | reverse complement strand
TGCCTTCCAAAGGCACAATGGAGGGATCAGACAGACCAAAGAGTTAAGTGGCCCGGCCCAAAAAAAAAAACACAGCAGAAAGAAAACAAAACCGCGGCCTCCCGCCTGGTTCCTTTCACCTCCCGAGATTGCGCTAGGTTGCCGGCGGCCGTGGCCAACGGGGGGGGGGGAGCGGAGCTTTTGTGAAGCATGAACGGCGCGGGCAGGTGGGCGGGGCCTCGGCTCGCGAGCGTTCGGAGTCCCTGGCTGTTCGGCTCCGACGCGGGGGGGGGGGACCGGCTGGCGTGCGGCCTCCCTCTCGCCGGCGCGTCTCCGCCCAGCTGCCGCTGGGAGACGGGGCCTCTGGGCGCTCGGCTCGCCCGCTTTCTAAAGGGCTCTTTGAACCCGGACAAAAACAGGGAACACAAGAGCGCCCTACCTGCAGGGAGAGGCCAGTGAGTCAGCCGCTCACACAAAGCACACACAGCAAAACACCCGCTCTCTGTTGTTGTGTGTGTGTGTGTGTGTGTGTGTGAGTGTGTGTGCGCATGCGTGTGTGTGTGTGTGTGTATGAGCAAGTGTGTGTGAGTGCATATGTGTGTGTGTGTGCGCATGCGTGTGTGTGTATGTGTGTTTATGTGTCTGTGAGAGTGAGTGTGTGTGTGGTGGTGTGCACGGGCACGTTTGTGTGGGCGTGAGTGAGTGCGTATGAGTGCATCTGAGAGTGTATAGTTATATTAGACCATACGTGTGTGTGTGTGTGTGTGTGTGTGTGTGTGTGTGTGTGTGTGTGTGAGTGTGTATGCGAGTGTGTGTGTGTGAGAGTGTGTGTGTGAGAGTATGTTCGTGTGTGTGAGAGAGTGTGTGTGCGCATGCGTGTGTGTGTGTGTGTGTATGTGTGTGTCTGTGTAAGTGTGTGTGTGAGAGTATGTTCGTGTGTGTGAGTGAGTGTGTGTGTGTGGTGGTGTGCACGTGCACATTTGTGTGGGTGTGAGTGAGTGTGTATGAGTGCATCTGAGAGTGTACAGTACGTGTGTGTGTGTGTGTATGTGTGTCTGTGAGAGTGAGTGTGTGTGTGTGTGTGTGTATGTGCATGCCTTTCTGCCTGTGCGCGAGTGTCTGTGAGTATAGCCTGATCTCTCTCCCCCTCTCTTTCTTTTTAAGCCCCCCTCTCTCTCTCTCTCTCTCTCTCTCTCCCCTCCCTCCCTCTCTCCCTCCCTCCCTCCCTCTCTCTCTCCCCATGTCTCCGGGAGGAAGCTGTGACTGATATAGAAATTGTTCAGGCTCCAAGCCGGTCAAGGTTCCCCCGCAGGTCCCAGTGCAGATTTGGGGCTCCTCCCGGTTTTCCACCCTCTCAGCGTCCCGAAAGGGCTCCTGAGGCCCAGCCTCCAGCGGCAGGAGGAGAGAAGAAGAAGAAGGGAGGAGAAGGAAGCGAAAGGGAGAGAAAGAGTGAGTCGGGGAGAGATCGGGGTGAAGAGGGAGAGTGTCTGAAGGAGAGAGGGCGAGCGAGGAGTGAGAGAGTGCCGGAGAGTGATTGGGCGAGCGAGCGCCTGTTTTCCACAGCGCACTCCAGCCAGGCAGCAGTGGAACGTGGGTAAGGGAGAGAGAGAGAGAGAGCAGAGCGTATGCAAGGAAACGCACGCCGGGGAGGAGGGAAAAACCACACACACACAGCGCCTCACCTCACCTCGAGCGACTCGCAGGCCGAGCCAGACGCGAGCCCGCCGCGTACGAAAGGAGAGCCAGACCCTTTCACACAGAGCTTTTACAGCGCTGCCAGGTCTGACTGCCTCCTTTTCTCTGACAGAAAGAGAGGGAGCAGGGAGGGAGGGAGGGAGACAGGGAGACGCAAAGCGAGTGGGGAGCGGGGCTGTCGGTCTGGGGCGCAGACGGCCGGGTGTTGATTACAGACGGGCGGCGGCGGTGGTCGCTGACGCTTTTGTTTCGGGGCTGAAACTGAAACGGGACGCCCCGAAACCCGAACGCGGCGCTCCGCCCGGCGGTCCAGACGTGGCGCTCCGATGTCTCCGGACGGGCGGCCCGGCGGGCGCGTCGGCCCCGCGCTAGCCCCACGCTACTAAAACAACAGTCTGGGAGAGAGATAATTAAGAAAGAAGCGCGGCCCAGAGTTCCGTAACACAAGACAATGCCTCCCCGCTTCTAATTTAAAAAGTGTAAAAATGCTCGCTCAAAAAGCCAGCCGCGGACGCACGGAACCGACTTCCTTATCTTCAAAAGGAGAGGGAAACGGTGAAACCGATAGGCGGGGCTCTTAACACGAAAGACATTAACACCGTCGTGTGAATTTTAATGAAAAAAAATATATACAACAGGTGGGGAAATGAATTAAGTATTTGTGCCGCACGTGTTCAAAAAGTCTAAACCGTTCGCGAAATGATAAAAAATGTTGTATAGTCTGTAAAAACGGCTGGTACTGGTAACGGTGGAACAAAATGGACTACACAGCTAAAGCTCATCTCCCCAAATGGGGACACATTATGATTCAACTGAGTCAAATGACAGGCAGTGAATATCACTGAAAAGCCCTTTAAACGCATGTTATAAGATATTAAAAAGAGTAGATGGGCTCTTCAGCGCAAAAGCAATTCCGCCTCATCCACTGTTACTTGTCCCTGCCCTCCGCGTTACTGTCCTCAATCTCAACCCGCTCTTCACGTGTCTGCTGATCTCCACTTGCTGTTTGTTTTCTACATTACGCCGGGTAATACAAATACAAAAACATCGTTTAGAACTTGAAACAAATTAGACCGGGTGAGCGCATAACGCCTGTGTGTGTGTGTGTGTGTGTGTGTGTGTGCCTGTGTGTGTGTGTGTGTGCGTGTGTGTGTGTGTGTGTGTGCGTGTGCGCTCGCTAATGCGAGAGGTGTGTCAGTCAGACGGGCTCCACGCTCAAAATGTGAAAGCGAAGATCAGCCATCTTCCTGATCATGACTGTTCGACCCGAACGCTGTGACCCCTCCCCCCCCCCCCCAAGATGAATGAGGCCTAGCTGAACTTCATCACAACTTCTCATCCACCCGACAGCATTATTCATCAGGCCCGCACAAAAGCACACAGATCCATCAGACCCACACAAACGCACACAGATTCATCAGACCAACACAAACGCGCCCAGGTCCATCAGGCTAACATAAACGCGCACAGATTCATCAGACCAGCGCAAACGCGCCCAGGTCCATCAGGCTAACATAAACGCACACAGATTCATCAGACCAACGCAAGCACACCCCGATACATCAGAGCAACACAGACATACGCAGATACATCAGACCAACACACAGACTCACGATACCAACATAAACACACACACAGATCCATCGGGCCCACATAAACGCACACAGATCCATCAGACCCACATAAACGCACGCAGATCAATCCGACCAAGCAAATGCAAATTCCCACAAGGCCCTCCTGTTGTGTTCAATACAGCAGATGAAGTCAATGCACAGAGCAGGACAAGCCAAAACATGCTTCAGTATCTATATGCTCAGGTTGAATAACAGGGCCTTTTCCATGTTTCCTGAAATCTCAGCGATGATGCCAGCCATCTGTCACAATCAGCAGACTGATTAAAGGATGGTCAGACACACTGCAAGGACTTAATGAGACTGCCTGCTGTTTTTGTCAGTCATCGGAAATACAGACAAACCAGGCGGTGCGCACAGCGTAGCCGCTACAAAGCGCTAGCCGCCAGCCCAGCTTCTGAAGCACCCGGGGGCAAGGGGTGCAAGCTTGTGGACCGAGCGAAGGCCCAAAGGAAAACTCCCCAAGATGCACCTGGGCCTTGGCGATACAGTGACTTCAAACCCACGGCCAGAATTTCTCCGCTGATGGTTTTACTTCCCAGAGACCGAGCGTGGAGGCTACGGTCAGGAGCTGCGTTTGTGGGGGCAGCCTTACGAACCTCGCCTCCGATAGCGGGGGGGTGGGGGGACTGGGGGGGGGGGGGAACGGTGAATTCTCACTTCCTGTGATCTCCAGCTGCCGAGCTGTCTGCCCAGGGCAACAATCATCACCGCTACGCCTCGGTTCGTCAGTAGAAGTCGTGGGTGTCACGGATTGTGTGATTTTTACTTTTTTTTTTTTTTGGCAGTTTCGTGACTTTCCATGTTTTTTGTGTTTTTTTGGCAGTTTTGGATGGTAACTGTCAACATTAACGTGGCCTACAGCGTGATGAATACAGGGCCTGAGCATTTTAATCGTACTGTCATACGCTACGGGAAACAAAGTGCAACAATGCGTATAGATTCTGGAATGCTCCGGGATCAAGATCCAAGTCCTCGTCAGGCGTTGCAATCGGATGTTTGACGGCCCCTGTCAACAGCGTTCACGCCAAGCGCTCCTTTTGCCATTACAGTAATGCTGTCAGTGACAACAGGTGCTCTATCAAAGACTCAAACCTTGCAAAGTACAACATGTTGTAACAATAACAAGACACACGGTAACCCTGTTTCATTATTTAACTAATGTAATTTAAGCAGGCGAATTTAAGCATGCGCTGTCTCTAACACATTTTTGCTAAAGGCGAAAAAGCAGGCTCTTCCTTTCTGTGACAGACCAAAGCGATAGATGCACCAGCCTACTAATGCATTTTACTAGTATTTATTCCTAGCGGCACCTGCCTGCTGATTTTTTTTTTTTTTAAACTTCAAGTACTTGTTTCTGTTGCTGCAGGTAGCACATGTTATTTCACCCATTTCCTACTAATACATTTATGTTTTTTAAAATACTCTGTGATTTCTGCTTGCTGGTTTTTTTTTTTCTCCATGATTTTCAACAACTTTGCCATGACCTCTCCATGACAAAAGTTTTCGTGACAAACGCCCAGCTTGAATCATTACCCCATTGATCCAACAGACAGATAAACAGCTCAGGCCACGTTCTAGAGACCAGAACAATCCCTGAACACTAAGCAGACCCAAAGTGTCACGCAAAGACCAACTGAACTGTCCACACTGTCCAGGCAGCTGCCAAGAGGATCCTGCCAAGACGCCAAGGCAACAGCGGTCGCATCGCCAACAATTAGGGGGTCGTGACGGAAGACAGAAGCAAGCTGCTCGTAAACAACAGCGTGTTCCTGGAGGCGAACGGACATGTCAGAGTGACACGGCGGTGGGTCATGGTGAAGAAGGGCCGCGATAATTACCGCCTTTCGGAGCCGCCGGGCAGGACCCCGAGCGTGACTGCGACTTCCCCGAGCCACCTCCGCACGCAGTGTCCTTTTACGCATTTTCCACAGGCGGTCTGCTCTCCCGCACGCAGGTCTCAGACAACCTATCCCTCTCTCTCTCACGCTCTCTTTCGCCTCTCTCTCTCCCCCTTCTCTCGCTCTTTCCCTTCTTCTCTCTCTCTCTCTCTCGCTCTCTCTTTCCCTGCACCCAGACGATCTCTCCTCTCCCCGCACGAACCCTCCTGGTTCATGTCAAATCCAGCTGTTGTTTTGGGAACGGCTGCCAATTCTTCGGCATGAAGGAGAGGGGGGCGGGGGGGGGGGGGGGAGGAAGAGGAGGGGTCAGGAGAAGGGGAACGGAGGAAATAAAACAAAGGTTGACGTGAGCGCGGGCGGAGGGGCCTGGCGGGACGCCCGACGCTGAGTCCGCGGGACCTCGGCACACGCCAAACGCCGCGGTCAGAGCGACATCACAGGAGCCCGGGCGCGCTCCCTGGCACGTCTCCGCAGGCCCCGGGCCCCGCCCGCTCCGCTCCGCTGCACAAACACTAATTGTTAGCAGGACGGACTGAACCGGAGTCCGGGGGTCACCGTTTTCCATTGTTAGCCTCCTCGCGCAGATACGGACTATTTATTCCCCACATCCTAACCAAAACACATTAAAAGCTGACGCATGGACTGCACCCCCCCACCCCCACACCCACCCCCACACCCACACCCCCACAATCATCGGAGTCAACACTGCAGGCAGGCCTCGTTTGCACGGATCGTTCCCTCACACACGGACTGATGAAAAACATTTTAAAAAGCGAATCAACACCACTGTGAAGAACATGTTCTCGACAACATAAAACTTTGCGAGTGCGATGTTTGTCTTTTGTCTCCCGAACAGCTTTTCGTGTTCGTCGCGCAGGCGTTCACCGCAGTCAGAGATGCCCGCAGCGCTGAGCTGGGAACACGGCTTCTGGAAGCGTGGAGAACGCTGCAACATGCCGCATTTCACACGCCACGTATGCGACGCCGTCCAGCGGTACAGGTTGCAGGGTTATTGCGCTCTGCAGCAGAAGCGGGTCATGTGATACATCACCGCCGCGTACCTGCGGGCCAAGCGCTGGGAAGATTCCCCTCGCCTCCGCGCCGCAGCCCCACGGGGTCCCCCCCACCCCCCCCCCCACCCCCCACCCCCCCCCCCCCCCCAAGCGCAATGGCAGCCAAGGGGGGCTGGTTTCGGCGTGCCTTCACGCGCGCGCTCCGGCTGTTGGGGGCTGATGTCAGCTCCCATTAGCGCCGAGCTGCCCGGATTAGGCTGGACAGGCCTATCTCCACACCGCAGCCTGCTCCCGCGGACAGGGGGGGGCGGGCCCTGGGTTAATGAACCCGCCCCCGGGTGGTCGTCGGGGCGATGGGGAGGCGGGGCCGAAAGATCCCCCGGTGCCGTGCCCCAATTTCCACGCGCGAGGGAAGGGGGGCTGGACCTCCGGCGGCAGGTCGACTCCGCCGGTGATGTCACGGAGCAGCCGGAGCCACCCCGCGGTCAGGGGTAAACCGTTTCAGCGGTGTGCAACCTCGCCCATTTAAAGTGTTAATGACACGGTCCGCTCTCGATAGCAGGGGCCTGACGAATCAGGAAAGGTAATCCGTTTGGGACGGGGGGGGGGTCTGAAATTTGGGAAGCAATATGCTGGAGGGAGAGGGAAATTGGAGGTGAGGCTTTCTTTCTGGCGAGAGCAATCTTCCAGCCTTCTGATAAAATGGGTCAGGCAAAACTCGCAATTGTGCACAGCGTTTACGCTTTACACAACTCAAAGCCTCGAATCTCCCTCTCCCTCTTACACTCACAGACGGAGCGGGAGGCCTCCTTCGCAAAAAGCGCTAAAGTAGAAGGCCTGCGGTTAGCAGGCCCCGGGCGTTAACTAACGAAATGTCAGGGCGCTCATTTTACAGTTTGTTGGTTAGTCACCACCGCTGCCTCTGCCGTAAAGCGTTTTTTGACCGGCCCTCACGCAAAGCCACACGAGTCCCTGTGCCACCGCAAGACCGACTCGCCTCAATCCCATTTCTCCCAAACAGGTCTGAGCACCAGGGGCTGAATGGGAACCGCGGCTCGATAAAACCAGACCAAGTGACCGGCGGTAGTGTACGCTTCCGTTCTGTACGCTTCTGTATATAACCGCCGGTTAGCCATGGGTCACATGCCGTTTCTACACTGCAATTTCATTTCTGGTTTGGCATCAACGAGCGGACACACCGGCCTGTCTCACAGCTCGCGAGAACGAGGAAGACGAGGGGCAGAGGGGGCGAGGGCTTAGGGCCAATAGCGCAAGCCCTGGGTTCGGGGGGTTGAGGGAGCGCAACGACCCCATCGAGGCCTTCTGACGCTCGGCAAAACAAACGGCTCAGAAAACCTCGCGCCCGTCACCTCCGCCCCCTCGGGCAGGGGGTTTCCCCTCCCTTTTCACAGGGGCTCACTTGTCCTTTTATTTTTTTTAATGGATAGCAGGCAGACTGTATTTCCTGCTTTATTCAGACAGGCAGAAAGCAGAGACGGTAAGAGACAGAGAAGGGACCGCGGCTGAGAAAGTGACATAGCAGAATCGAGTACGGCCTGAGAACTGGCTTTCACCACTTACTTTTCTTTCAAGAAGTCGACAACGAGCCTGAAGTCGGCCACGCAGTACTCCCTCTTCATGTCCATCAGCACGCTGTCGGAGCCGGACTGGACGGGCACGTGCAGGAAGGCGTACACCCGCGGGTGACTGAGGATTTTGGCCATTTCCTGTGGAAGAGTTAAAAAGGGGCGCTTCAGTTAAATTCATGTGGGGAATCCTCAATATGTGTCACCCACAGAAAGAGCCAGACACGCAACACACACACACGCACACACACACACACACACACACACACACACACACACACACACACACACACACACACACACACACACACACAGACACACACACACACACACACACACACACACACACACACACACACACACACACACACACACACACACACACACACACACAGACACACACCTCAGTGGGCGGTCTCATCCCCGGACCTGCATTTGCGTGAGGGTTAAGCGGGTGAGAGAGAGAGCACAGTGAAATCATTAGCCTCTTTCACACCGGAAACATCTACATGCCTCCGATCGATTCGCTCCCCGGCGTACCGCGCGTTCAAAGACGGACGGCTCGCCGTCGAAGCGGGATCCGTGACCCCGCCCCTTTCGCTCCGTCAAATCCGTTTCGGAAACGAAGCCGGCGCGCGTTTCCCTCGTCTGCGCCCGACACTCGCGAACGTGAAAGGGAAGCGCGGCGATAAGAGGCTCTCTGATGAGCTGCCGTGTTCTCCTTGGCATCGCGCCCTTCCCCAAATTACGTTAGCGCGTGATCTCGTATTCCCCTTACGCGCGCCACGGCGAAGGAATGCGCTCCCCACGGCTCGGGAAACGTGTCACGGGGAGTCATGTCAATCTGGCGCCCCCCCCCCCCGCTAGGTAACTCAGATTTATTCACGATGCATTAGCGCCGCGCGGTCGCGCTACCCGGACGACGCGCCGACCGCAAGCGTACCGGTCCGCGTACTGCGGCGTCACGAACGCGCTACGAGAGCAGGCCCTGCGTGGGAGGCCATCTGCACTCCGCGCCGGAGCGATTGAGATGTGCGGTCTCCCGCTCCCCTTCAAAGCCCGAGCTGCCACGCTGCAAGCTTTTCCTGACGTGACAATCTGCTTCGATTACCCCGGTCCCCTGACGTCCCGTCATACGCGGGAGGGCGTTCCGCGAGGCGTCTGAGGACGCGGCGGCGCCTCGGCCCTCGGAGGGGACCGCCAGCCGGAATCCCGGCTTCCTCCTAAAGGTCAGCGGAGTTTCTCAAACGGAGGGGTGTTTGTAACGATGAGAAAAGGCACAAAGCTCTCACTCCTTCCGTCTGCACGCGAATCAACCAACTCGATGTTGGAGAGCGAGTGCGGTAAACACATCTAAACGAACCGGGCCAAATTCAGACTGATGACTGCAGAAGTAGCCCATCTAGATAAAAGGGTTTTTCCAGGCAACATGCCCTTGTTCTCAGAGTGAGCTGTCACAAAGCCTTTCTCTATGGTGTAGACGGTGCTCAGTTTTATTTGGGTATATATATACGTTGTGTGAACACGCAACAGACCTCTCATCCTTGAAATATACTTCACAAGACCAAGTGACACAGTTGTAAAATGCTTTGGATAAACATAGTATCAATAACAAACAACCAGTCAGCAAATGCTACAGTCAGCACAACAGCTAGAGAGGTTTGGGGCTAGTCAAAATGTTGTCATGTTAGTTTCATGAGGATGATGAAGTCAGGACGGGTGGGGAAAGTGAGACTCCTCTTGGAAAGTTAACAGTCCGGTCTGCCATTTCCCTGGGCTAATTCATGGCCGTTCACTGTGGCTAACAGGACTGCAGAGACAACCAGCGGGCTGGAGAAGGCACTGGGATCACTGCTGCTGAGCCGAGCTGTGTGGGTAACCAGGCCTGGCGTGAAGTTACCAGACTGAGCTCTTCTTTTGCTTTGGATTCCCGTTTAAAGATCCGCAAATCATCATGTTATATGGCTCTCGTAATCTAATCCTGTCTCCATTACCGCAAAGTCTATTTCCAAGTGAAGATAACGCATCTTACGGCGCACAGAGCGAACCGTGATTTGATGAATATGCTCCTCGTGGGCGGCAGAAGCTGAGGTTTCATACGACCGCAGAAACCAAAGACAGCCATTTACTTTTTTATCGGAAGCGCGACCTAAACGCACTCCTTTTCGAGAACCGCTGCACCAGTGACCCTCCCCTCGCCCTCTGCCCTGCGGCCCTAGAGAACGTGCCACACACGGGGCCGGAGTCACACCTGGGCCAGCGAACCCAGTTCTGACACACCAAACAGCAGGCTGACCTCAATAACGCAGAGCGACACCTGTACAGTACCTGTCACCCGCTCTGTGAAATGTTCCGTCCATTGCGTTTTAAAATAAAAAAAACATCAGAAAGAGCACGGTTATAAACGTGAGGCTTCTAGCCAACTTTTACACACGAGAGCGGCAGGATTTAAGCACACTAAAGGCCGTGTAAGCGAATCACAGGGGCTCAGCGCGAATGTAGCGACTGCGCGGGTAAGAGAGCGAGAGAGGAGTGTGTGTGAGGGGTGAGCACGGAAGGCTAGCCCGCACAAAGAGAGCGGGTTCCCCACCCGGTAAAACGCACAAAACTAGCAGCATCTAATTACCCACGAAAGAGAGAGAAGTTAGTTTAAATTTCTTCTTTTTTTTTTTTTTTTTAAAGACAAATTAATTCATTTCCTGAGGTTAAACAAAACCTGCTGTCGGAGAGGTGGACAATCACGGACGCCTAGTCCTGCCTGTGTAATCACACTCCCGTAGTTGTACCGCTAAGCAAATTCAAGGCACGATTAGGAAAAAAAAAAAAAAAAAGGAAATGATTTTATGAGGGGGAAAAACTGTTGATTGCAGTCTGTCTTTACAATTAAAATCTATTGTGTGAAGCCCCCCCCCCTTCCCTCCCCCCCCACCGCCCATCGCCCTATCCTCTCCGCCTGGCTAGTCTGGCTCACTTGTCCCGCACCGCATGGGGTTATATATTATAAGATCAAAATTAAAAGAATTAATTAGTTTTAAGAATACCGGCTGATTAGGAATGGAGATAAATCAAGAGCGGCGAGCGCGGGGGACAGGACAGACTCCGAGCGCGTTACGCACACGCGGGGCGTCGGGGAGCAGATTACGGGTCAGGCTGCGGCGCGAATGTCAGCGGGGGGGGGAGGGAGGAGGAAGAGAAGAGAGATAGAGAGCGGGGGGGAGAGAGAAGAGAGGGGAGAGAGGGAGAGGAGAGGGGGGGGAGAGAGAGAGAGAGAGAGGGAGAGAGAGGGAGGGGGGGGAGAGAGAGAGGGAGAAGGGGAGAGAGAGAGAGAGAGAGGAGAGGGGGAGAGAGAGATAGAGAGAGAGAGAGAGAGGAGAGGAGATGAGAGGAGGAGAGGAGATGAGAGAGAGAGAGAGAGGATGGAGAGAGGAGAGGGGGGGTAAGTTTGAGTTCCCATACGGATCGGGGGGGGGGGGGGGGGGCCCTCATGACACGCATCAACTTCTCCTGTCACGCCGCATCGCTCCGTCCGATTCGCCAAGGCCGGGCCGAGAGACGCGCCGTGGTTCTGCCTTTCGGTTCCCCGGCGGGTCTAGGGCAGACCTGGCGTCGCCCTCCGAGTGGAGAGACCGCCGATTGGAGGACGCGGGATTGGTGCGGACCTTAAGGAGCTTGACCTCACAGCGCACGTGTGAACAGCTTGATACGAAATGGAAATACATATTTTAAAGCGTATGTGCGAAACCCCCCCCCCCGGGGGCCGCCGGGTCGCACACGTTCCCGCGAACGTTTAATCGCGCAGCTTCACGCAAGTGTGGCCGTGCAAATTGTCCCGTGACATAATCTGCCGCTCTGCCGGGCGTCGAGAACAGATAAGAAAAAGAATACTTCTTTTAAAAAAAAAAAAAACCCCATAAACAAAATTGGTTAAACATCAAACAGGACTTGCGGAAACGCACACCAGCTCAGAAACGTCCAATTAAACTACCATGAATAATGCAATTTTGAGCGTTTCACACGATGCCTCTTAATTTTTGACAAG
Source organism: Anguilla rostrata (assembly GCF_018555375.3). Lineage (NCBI taxonomy): Eukaryota > Metazoa > Chordata > Actinopteri > Anguilliformes > Anguillidae > Anguilla > Anguilla rostrata. The sequence goes on along the minus strand of NW_026985649.1, from coordinate 4,077 downwards.
CTTTAATTACAAATTCCTGTAGGGAAATGAAAACAACTAGAAAATTAGAAAAAGAAATGCTTGTAAAATGAGATTCTTGCTGAACGCATAAGTCAGAATACAACATTGTTCTTCTAAAACTACAGTATGGTTACACTGTATGACAATGGTTGGTTACACCGAATGACATAATGGCGTAATCCTACAGCACTGCACGCATGAACAAGTTCGTGATTCTAGGAACAATTCATGTAATGTACATGGTAAAGGTCACACAAATACAACAGGGCCATATAAATGCACACAATCCATTCTCTGCAGATATAACTCAACATAATTTGATTCATATAATCTGGACTGTCAGTCAAAATTTCTAGGGGACATTATTAAGTAGCACACGATGGGGAGAGGGACTGTAGTGTCAGTGACTTTACAAATGACAGCAGCAATCCTCAAAGATCCTCTAACATTCTGAATCGACACTTCCTAAGACCTTCCAAAAAACCTATGGCACAGTAGATCTCCAGGAACCAGATTGGTTACCACTGGTGTACAGTATATTCAGTCTTAGAAAATACATTTTTATCAAATATACAAGAGAGCCTTACCAACTCTTCCGATTAGTCAGAGGGCTTACCATACACCAAAGGTCACATTTTAAATCCAGACAAAACCATTGGCAGCAAAGAAATAATATAGGTACATAACTGATGCTCCATATTGCCATATAGCCTATAGTTATGTACCCATGCAGTCATGTCAAAGTAATTCATTTATAGCTTTATTATGATATTGATGAAACCTGAGACGCCAATAAAGGAGACAGAGTATTCACATAACGTGTATGTATTAATTGTTCTCTGAGGAAAATACTGCACTCAGACAAAATGTCATGTCACTGATTCTTTATTAGGGGTCCAAGCCCAGATGAATGCACTCAATTAAACTGTCCAACTAATGTCAGTTTTGCTAACTCTTCAGCCCTATATGTTTACTTAACTGATATTTAACAAGTCTGGGACATAAGTTTCACTCGCTGTAATAGATCTGTTTTTATTCATACTGCACCATTGCCCCATACTGCTTGGACCCCATTTATGAGAGTTTTTTTGAGAGAATCCATGGTAAATAATGAATCCTGCTGACTACTAAGAAGACAGGCCAAGCAAACATAACTTATTAAGTACAGCAACCACATGAGATGGATAACCAACTGTTTATTATTACAGTAACATGTCAATTTCCAAAGATTTGTAATAAAACATAACTATTCCTAGCATGTACTGTATGAGGCGGGTAGTGGTGTAAATAAAAATGTAAGTCTTCAATTGAACATACAGTAAGCATTCACAAATGCTTATCATTTGACTGCATAAACAGCCTGGGTCAGAGTTCACTATTTCCCAAATATGGCCATGAACAGTATAATCAGTTTCTCTATGTCAATACATAACTTAAAGTGTGATTATCATTTATTTAAAATGGTTTAAAAACAAAAACAAAAGCCATAGCGGCTTCAAGCACAGGGCCCTTAAACGGAGGTTCACACATATCATTCTCTATACAGTATCTCGGTTTACACTCACCTGATATTTGTTATCTCTGAAAAATAGTGCAAATTCATCACATCGTGAGCTAAAGCTCATGTCAGAGAGACTTTTTGGAGCAGGATTTATAAGGCCACTAATAGCTGAAAAGAGCACACAAGGATTTATTCTGATTTTCATTTACCAATTTAGAAAAGAAAAAAAAAAGCTTGTCTGTTATTTGTAATCGTCTTGTTATAAATTGTGAGGTGCTCTTTTTAGAATGCCGTAATGGACTTCAAATTTAGCTTTTCTCCATTTTTACGCTCAGCTCGGCAACGGTTTCACTTCAGGTTAATAATACCCTCGGTTCTCCATAGCGGTTTCTTTTTTGGACGTAATCTTCTTGAGTTGGGCTAGTGCTATAATAACAATGGCAGCCTTCAGCTCATTACTGGAGTTGTTGACTAAACATCACAGGAAGAAGCGAAGAATTGGTAGCGGCACATTATTAATGTGCTTACTGAAGTTTAGAGCCACTTCAGAGGCAAGACGTTTCTGAACAATCCTTTCAGCGCAGCTAGAAGTCAATGCCGATGCAGAGGGGGAAAAACATACAACAGTGGGTCAGAAACAGCCAAGTCAATAACAGAGGATACACCAATCATGAGACCAGGCATGATGATAAGGTCTACTGTAGGACTGCAATCGTGAGTCGGACCTTGAATAAAAACCATAGAACTCAACACGCTTAAAAACTCTGTGGCATTTGAGTCGGGCGCATTTATCTACATGCAGATTAAAATCTGCGACCAAGATGTCACCGTAATTTGTACCGATAATGGACGACAATTCAGTCAATTCGTCTAAAAAGACAGGACGTTGCTTGGGGGACCGACACAATGCAGTTACAAGTACGGGGGGTTGGAATTTTAGCAATATGTCATGATGTTCCTGACACCTGGTGCATCAGCACGAACAGAAGCCGTCCCACCGTCTTTTTACCTTGCCTTACAGGATATTCAAAACTACAGCGCAGAGGAGACGCCTCAACAAGAGCAGCAGGGCCGTCATTATTTCACCAGGTTTCTGTTAAAAACAAGCAGTCTAATTTTAGCTCAGATATGAGTTCATTTATAATAAATGTCTTATTGCTAAGTGATCGAGCATCTTAAATTTGCCTGATTTTTTGCCAGACCCAGTTGTTTTCAACCTAAATAGTCCTGTGAGTGCTGCATAGTGAATCACTCCAGTCTGTAATCAAACGTGTAAACATTTCCCTTCTAACTGAAAGATGGTCACGGCACAGCTGTATGCAAGTACGCAGAAGCAAAATAATATCCGGTTCCAGGTATAAAAACATATTTACACTCAAAGGGCTTGAAGAATCGACGGTGGTTCCTTTATCGAAATCATTTCACCCCAAAAATCACTCATCTACAAAATGAAAACAATCTAATTGCATTCCCTTCAAATCTTGGCAATTGCCAGAACGTATTCGCATACATGTGACAGATCAGATTTGGCACATTTCTCGGTGCATTATCTTTGAGAAATAGCTGCTGAATATTTAATGCGCTGCTCCGTTTTCATCATTTAAAAAAGTAGATGAGCAGAACTTTAATTTCCTACTAAAGGCAGAAGCGGTTCTAAATATCTCATCTGATCGTTTGCAATAGAGAAACATCCAGACTTGTTAATTAAGCACCTTATAATTATTCTCCATGTTAACAACACTATCTGATTACCCTGTTCTTGTCCCCAACAGCAATGCATTTAATATGCATCTTATTTACTCTGTAAAGCAGTCGTTTACTTAGCTATGGTAATATGTGCAGGGAACTCATTAGACAGATACAATGCCAACTCCCCCAGATCCCAATCAGCCAATCAAAGCCAGCAAGGACTGGGGGGGGGGGGGGGGGGCTGGTGAAACAGGCATGGCAGATGGCTTTGGAGGGGGGGGGGTGGGGGGGTTGAGTGACAGAAGACCCGAAATGGGCACATTAACTGCATGGCTAACGGCGGCCAGGGCCCCTCCTCTCCCCCCCCCCATCCCCCCCTTCACAAAACCGCAAACACACAGTTAATGAGGTGTCGGCCATTGATCATGTGAGGACGGCAGCCCGTGACCGATTCCACACGCCCCGCGCCGACGGCAGATCATCACAGAAGCCGCAGATGTTAATCTCCGCGGCAACTTTCCCAACAGGAAGCAACGACAGGACGGAGCGTAAAAGACACGTACAAACGGAGACAAAAAAATACTGAGAAAAACCAATCGTCCACAAAACTGTTTACAACAATTGCATATTTGCCTTAATTCAATTGATTTCCTCAGTTGATAAAGCATTTTTTTTGTCCGCTGGAACTGTAAAGACGATAGATTGCAGGAGGAAGGAAAAAAACGCGGAGTCTGGTGTGCGCTTGTGATGACTGCTGCAAACGGCTCTGTCAAATGTACTGTTTTAGATTAGTTCTGTAAGCGTTTCAATACAGGCAGCGGCAATAACTTTTCCTGGCGTTCATGCTAATCCGTTTCAGATTTGTATTCCAAACAGTGCAGACTGAG
>NW_026985648.1:0-16406 GCF_018555375.3 Anguilla rostrata | reverse complement strand
GGAATAAAGCCTCTTCCCTTCAGGTGAGAAACAGAAGGGATTTTATCTTTTAAGACTGTGTTTATCCTTGCTTTGATGTTGTTTTCTTGTAACATGCTTAGCTGAAATCTAACTGTGTGGGAGAGGGGCACATATAACCTGTGTCGCATATTTATACATACCAAGCTTTGAATGTGTGAACAGTGTGCTCAGATAAACATGTTCTCCTTTTTCTAATCAAAATACTCGCGTCGAATAAACGCTGATTCAGCTTTTAAAGGCATATGTGTGTATACCATTAAATACACTGATTCAGCTTTTAAAAGCATGTGTGTGTATACCATTAAATACACTGATTCAGCTTTTAAAGGCATACATATAGGGATAGCAGGGAAGTAATTAACAGTTCTTATTTTGGCTCAATACATGGCATGGCGTACACCCATCAGTGTTAATAGCTTTGAAAGTTAACACAAAGTAAGGCAATTCAATACAATTCCATGTTGTATGATACAAACACTCTTTAATGAATTTTTTGATTACAAATGTTTTTCGTGGCCTACCTACACTTTGTCGGTGAAAATCTATGTATCCCAAGACTGTACATTATTCTCTGGTTCCCGTCTAATGTCTGTTTGATCCAAACAGCTGCTCGATGTCACGTCACCACGTTGCCTAAAGTTGAAGTTGAGTTAAATAAATGTATTAAGATCCAGTCTGAGTTTAACAAATCCAATCAGTTGGTTAATTTATAGTCGACTGACAACAGGGTAACAAGTTTGGTTTAACCCCGCGGGGGAGGGGGGGGGGTCTGCACTTTTGCCGGGCTAGCAATCCCAGGAAGCAATCTGTTGGTCACTAAACGACTGTTGACGATTACGATTTCATTGGATTCCTTAACATACACACACAATACAGTAGCCGGAAAACACTTACGGTAAAAAAAAAATAAAATAAAAAATGCTCTTGCATATAGCCAAACCCGACTTTAGGCTATATCTCCCAAAATATTTATTGAACTCTCTCGCTGTTCCTTGGAGAGATGGCTCAAGCTGGATGCATCTACGTAAAAAGTGTGTTACATTTTACCCCGTGTTAGGTTTCACCCTGGGGGGACACGGGGGACACGGTGGCATAGTGGTTAGCACTGTCGTCTCACAGCAAGAAGGTCGTGGGTTCGAGTCTCGGCTTGGGGCCTTTCTGTGCGGAGTTTGCATGTTCTCCCCGTGTTTGTGTGGGTTTACTCCGGGTACTCCGGTTTCCTCCCACACTCAAAGACATGCATGTTAGGTGCGCTCCTGCAGGTGCTCTTGACTAAGGCACTTGCCTCAAAACTGGAGTTGATCATGACCATCATCGTGTGAAGTAGCGTTAAACTGGGAAAGGGGGGTATTATCCGCCCAAAATGATCTATTCCTTACCCGGCACGTAAATAATAAGTGAAGATTAAAACTAAAACATTTCATGTGTATTTTTTTTATTTTAGTTTGTTTAATGTCGGGTTTGCTAGTTTCCGTTTAGTTTTAGTTTTTTCAAAAACTAAAAAAAAAAATTTTTTTTTTCAGCTCACAATAGGGTTTTTTTTAAACATATGATTTTCATCTTAGTTTTGGTTTAGGTTTTAGTTTCCGATAATAACCTTGACTTCCAGATGTGGCCAATGTCAAGTGATAAGGAGGAGGATATGCCTAAGGGAGACAAAATACGGAAAAGGCTGGTTCACAAGTTGAAATAAGGACACTGGGAAAATTGTACCTGAAGGATGATAAAGAAAAACGGACACAGTTAACGTGAGCAGTCAACTCTGGCGCATATTTTATTCCGCTTTGGCCGCGAACTGGCCTAGAGGCCGATCGAAGCTTCTGGTTTTTTTTTTTTGGTTTTTTTTTTGGCATGTTGTGTTTACCAGTGGACCTCTTATGCTGTTCGATCAGAATTCCAGATCGAATTGACATATTCCAGCCCAATCATTTCCATCTAGTCATTTTCCTTGTTATAGAAGACAGAACCATTATGTAATAATAATAATAACAATAATAATAATAATAATAAGCTTTATTTATATAGCACCTTTCATACATAAAATGTAGCTCAAAGTGCTTTACATTCAGCACTAAGATCAAAGCAATTACAAAGAATTGAAAAGATAAAAATACAATAAAAAATAAAATAAAATGCAGACAAAGAAATCAGTAAAAACAAAAATAAGAACATGATAAAAACATGGAATATAATTTTTAAAAAGTAATAAAAATAATAAAAACAGCGCTACTAAATATAAGCTAGACTAAAAAGGTATGTTTTCAGTTGCTGTTTAAAAATGTCCACAGAGCTAGCCTTTCTGATATGAATTGGCAGGGTGTTCCATGTTTAGGGGCATAAGGATTAAAAGCAGCATCCCCGATTATCTTTTGTGAACTATTGGAAACAATTAATAAACCAGCTGCAGATTACCTTAGGACTTGTGAAGGGACATAAAACAGCAGGGAATCTGAAAAGTAAGAAGGTGCTAAACCATTAAGAGCTTTGTATACAAGTAAAAGGATTTTAGAATCAGTTCTAAAAGATACAGGGAGCCAGTGCAGTGTAGCTAAAACAGGAGTAATATGCTCTCTCTTCCTTGTTTTTGTTAAAAGTCTAGCAGCAGAGTTCTGAATTAGTTGTAATCTTTCAATTGACCTTTTTGGAAGACCAGTAAAAAGAGCATTACAATAGTCCAACCAACCTGAAATAAATGCATGGACTAACTTCTCAGAATCCTGTCTTGATAGAAATGGACGTTCCTTGGCAATGTTTCTTAGATGGAAGAAAGCACTCTTGGTTACCTTGTTGATGTGAGGTTTAAAACTTAGAGCACTCTTGGTCACCTTGGGCTTGTTACTTCTGTTACCCAGGCTTGTTACTTCTGTTTTAACCTGGGGAGCCAAATTTCCTAACCTATGAAAGAGTGCATCCCTTTTGGCTTTGGGGCCAACTAAAAGTATTTCTGTCTTGTCTTGATTTAATTTTAAGAAATTATTGCTCATCCATTGATTCAATGCAGACAGACAGGTAGTCAGGGAGAATAATGCGTTCGGATCATTTGGCTCAACTGCAATGTATAATTGTGTGTCATCAGCATAGCTGTGGAAATTAACATTGTGCTGTCTGATGACATGACATAAAGGAAGCATATATAATGAAAAAAGAAGGGGACCAAGGCTGCTCTCTTGTGCAACACCAAAAGATATGTCACATTTTTCTGACACGTGATCTCCAAGATTAATATAACATTGTCTCCCTGTAATATATATTCGGAACTAGTTAAGAGCGCATTCGGAGAGATCAGCCCAGTTTTCAAGACGATCGATTAGGATATTGTGGTCAATCGTGTCAAAAGCTGCACTCAAATCTAAAAGAATAAGAACTGAAACCTTGTTAGCATCAGCACTAAGTCTAAGACTATTCACTATTTTTGTTAGAGCGATTCGATTTAAAACCTGACTGGAACTTCTCTAGAATACTGTTCTCATTTAGAAAGATGTTAAGTTGATTAAAGACTACCTTTTCAAGTATCTTGCTCATGAACGATAGGTTGGATATAGTTCTGTAGTTGCTTAAGACACTTGAATCTAAATTTGACTTCTTCAATAGGGGTTTCACAGCTGCAGTTTTGAAAGCGTTGGGAAAGATTCCAGTCTCCAGAGATGTGTTAATTATCTTTAGAGCAGGTGTGGAGACACTCCTAAAAACATTTTTAAAGAAAAAAAGTTGTAAAAAGTTTTGGACTCGCGTACTCATTAATATTTCATAGATTTCCTCAAACCGTCCTAGTTTTCATAACTTCGTTAGCTGGAGCGGTTTTTTTTGGGTATTTTCCCCAGCTCGCGTCCTGAACCGAGCCTTACTGGGGGGAAACCAAGATTGAAAATGGACAGCAAGCAACGTGATTGCTCAGTGTGAAATCGTTGAGATAAATTAACGTTAAAACAAAGAATATCGTGCTTGTTCATTATTCAACAATATGTCGGCACATTACTTTTTATCGTTGCCCGCACTCGAGCGATGTCCTCACGAGGGAAGGTTTACTCCCCTTTCTGTCTCCCTGCCTTGCAATGATCAAATAACCCCGCACTGAGGTCAGAGATTACATATCCTGACATCTACAACTAGACTATTTAATAGAATATCCAGGTAAAATGGGTGTCAGCTATTGGGATGGCAGGTATGCCATCCCGCCAAGTTACGCCTTGGCGGGGGCATGCCCCCATACCTATACAGCACCGAGAGTTTGGCACTTTTCAGGGTTCCCCACAGAAATAACCACAACAGCCACAGACACTCAGCCCTTAAAAACATTAAATTCTGTACATTCTGACCCCATTTCAACAAACAGAACTCATAAACAACTTCACATGTCCACACAATAAAGCCCCAAACTAAGGGGATTTTGCGTTTTCTCCTTCTTCTTCTCTTTCTTCTTTCATTCTTTTCCTGCCGCCTTTCCCACTAACAACATGTCTCCCCATTGGACATTTCACTGACACCAGCCAAATCTTCACCTACACGACCCAATCAAAACGCGCATACACACGCAAAATACCGATACCTTTCTACTCTGAAACATTTGCAGGGTAAATAGCTAGTCCGCCTGTGGCCTAGTGGGCAAGGTTACAGTCTTGAGAACACGGGGTCGTAGGTTCAAGCCCAGCTTGGAACACGTTTCTTTAACCTGCTTCAACCCTCACTAATAATTGTCTACTACTTATCAATTATTGCTTTTGCACCATATCTACCTGCCGTTCACCGTTCAGTTATTAACCAGCTACAATATTGCTAAGCCATATGGATTCAACGGGAGCTAATCTGTGTTTACTGGCCTGTGATCTTTAAAACCACCGGCAGGTTTGCTAATGATATTTCACGCATTGCATAGCTATGGCATGGTGCTGCACTAACGAAGTCACAGACTGGTAAACCTCCGGTTTAAGGCTTGAATCACGACTCGCCCTCAGGCAGACCATTTCCTCTTTTATACAAACGTTTTCTTACGGTTATATTTCCTTTACCAAAACTCACTCACGGCCACCCATATGCATTTCATGACGGCAAATGTATTCCTTTTATTAAAAAGTTACACCAGTTCACCGCTGTGCCATTTCTACGAACTATATTTCTTCACTTGGCTACCGTACAAAACCTTCTTATCAGCAAACGCCACGTTTGTACATTCATGTTACCTCGCCCTGTTTTCTATCTAGCCACATAGGCTACAAACAACTACGTATGTATGTTCTGCAACTCCGCAGTCTAAACAGCTAGTCTGCCCGTGGCCTAGTGGGCAAGGTTACAGTCTTGGGAACATGGGGTCTTCGGTACAAACCCAGCTAGGAACACGTTTCCTTAACCTGCTTCGACCCTCACAAATTATTGTCTACTACTTATCAATTATTGCTTTTGCACCATATCTACCCGCCGTTCACCGTTCCGTTATTAACCGGCTACAATATTGCTAAGCCATATGCATTATGACTTACCGTCTGTACGTTCAGTTATTAACCGGCTACAATATTGCTAAGCCATATGGATTCAACGGGAGCTCTTCTGTGCTTACTGGCCTGTGTTCTTTTTTAAAACCACCGGCAGGTTTGCTAATGATATTTCACTCACTGCATAGCTACGGCATGGTGCTGCACTAACGAAGTCACGGGCTGGTAAACCTCCGGTTGAAAGCTTGAATCCCGACTCGCCCTCAGGCAGATCATTTCCTCGTTTACACTAACATTTTCTTACGCTTACATTTGCTTTACCAAAACTCACTCACGGCCACCCATATGCATTTCATGACGCAAATGTATTCCTTTTATTAAAAAGTTACACCAGTTCACCACTGTGCCATTTCCACTAACTATATTTCTTCACTTGGCTACCGTACAAAACCATATCAGCAAACGCCACGTTTCTACATTCATGTTACCTCGCCCTGTTCTCTATCTAGCCACATAGGCTACAAACAATTACTACGTCTGTACGTTCTGCAACTCCGCATTAAAACATTACATCTAAAATCATGATTCACTCATAAGTATAACTACTAGCACTGAACATGAGAAAAACACATTTGTGCGATAGATTGCACACGTTATTTAACCCTCCACTTCAACAACGAACATTAAATACAGACTGTTATATGTACCGTTTGATAAGGAAACTAAGCTCGCTCATGGTCACTTCATTTACTTCGCACTATAGTCTGTGATCATGTCAACCTTCACCTACATGCCCATTCTGCTAAAAAAAAAACATGTTGTTTCAACTACGCAATTTCATCATTTCGCCTAATTTATCTCACACTTGTTATTTTCTCATATGCAAAGCCTGCTGGGACATATGCGTCTGCTCCTATTCTCCACTATCAACTTTTCCGGTTCTAGCTTAACAAAACAGCAAAGAGGATTCCTGCCTGCAGATAAGCCTATCAAAATGCCTTATAAACCTTACAAACACCAAAAGTGCATCTTCACGAAATAACAGACAACGGAGCAGGACAGAAGGGTACACAAGTTGCGACCTAGGCAGCTCTAATTCTACGGGCTTGCTGATTCTTTTGTCAATCAAGGCTCGTTGGATGCCCGTCAAATCCGTGAGTAGCCTACATAGCTACACCCTGCCATATTTAACCTTTTCTGATGCGTTTACAATTACGCCACCGCACCATTTGTCACAGCCACTGTTTTACATATATAGCAAACCGAAACTGCTAAACGTACACGCTCTTCAGACTGTACAAATTCACACAATGATAGCCATAATTCACAACCGTTCTTACAGGGTCACTTCGCATTTCTCACTCTCGTAATAAAACGCTTTGCAAAAAGAAATGATATCTCATAAAAACACGTTTTCAACGTACAAAAATGCCAAGTTACTCAAAAGTATTGATATCAAAATGACGCCAAGTTACGGTACTACAAACAATATAGGCTATCTTGCCTCACCGAAATTTAATAACATGTATTCCAAAGCAATGCTACCCAGTATTTCCTCAATTCTTTAAAGTCACTTGGCCCTGTGTTTTGTAACCTTACCATATTACAATGTCATGCAAACGTTGTGTCAGATCAAAGTGTCAAATATTTCGTATTGCCTCATTGAACACATGGAAATTCATGTAGAAAACTGCTGGTCAGTCACTACAGGAAGCATATTTCTCCAGAAAACATATGTTTATACTTGCTTCTGAACTGAATTTGACGTACAAGTGATTGTATATTTGCAACATACAATAAATACATGTAAAATACATATTGTACATACATACATAGAGAACTTCTTTATCCCCATGGGGACATTTCTCTCGCAGCATGTTACATTCACATTTACGAACAGACATTTATACCAAGAAACATACAATCATTCACACAACAGAAAGGCTGGCCACCAAAATACATACATACCAATACAAATTGGACATATAGATGCCTTTTCAATCAATCATGACTGTGAGAAAGCCATCCACACATATGTTTGGCCTGTCCATGTACTGCACACTTATATACACACAGGGCCAAGTGACTTTAAAGAATTGAGGAAATACTGGGTAGCATTGCTTTGGAATACATGTTATTAAATTTCGGTGAGGCAAGATAGCCTATATTGTTTGTAGTACCGTAACTTGGCGTCATTTTGATATCAATACTTTTGAGTAACTTGGCATTTTTGTACGTTGAAAACGTGTTTTTTATGAGATAATATATAATATACCTAGTGAATCACGTTTTTATCTGTAATAAAGATACTTCGGTTTACTGCTTACAGGCTGCAGGTGGATACTCCTCCACATTTCTTCTTCTTTAGTTTTTTCATAACGATGATTGGCGAAGAAGAAACCGAAAATAAATTGGTGCTATGATATTTAGGAACACTGTGTTCACAAAAAGAAGAAGACCTGCCAACAACAGCGTGCCATCTTTGTTCACATAGACATCCACCCCTTTGGAGGGAGAGAACATAAAAAAGGACTCATCAACACTCATTAAATTCGCCCAAGGGCCGCCTGAATATTATGATAAAACTAAACATGAACGTAAACTCTCATTTAACTGCATGTGTGTCAGTTAGACCATCTGGATGGCAGTATCTGCTACGTACCCACAGTAAATTCAAATATCAGTGGTGGCTGTTACTTGAAATAATTTATGATAAATTGGGTAGCAGCATTGCTTTGGAATACCGCATGTTAAATTTGTGTGAGCTAAGATAGGCAATGTTGTTTCTTGTAACTTGCCTAATTTTGATATCAGTACTTTTAGTGGCAGCCCTAGATTTATTGACAATGCTTTGCATGTGTGAGTAACTTGGCATTTTTGTTCGTTGAAGACGTGCTTTTCTTCAGATATCATTTCATTTTGTACTACGTTTGTTATGAGTAACTGAGAACAGTAATGCATATTATATAGGTATCAGAGGTGTGCATACGCATACATACATGCGCACACACATACATTGTAGCCAGTCTCGGATCTACACTGCTGTGATTTTTTTACACTGAGTTTTTTTTTGGGGGGGGGGGGGAGGGGGGGACTTTTTCCCAAGGCACAGTGTGTGCCATACACTTTGCAGACCTGCATTGCTTCGTGATTTTTTAAACGAACGATCATTGACTCCGTCTTTTCCATTTAATTTTATGCACATGCTGAATTGTGTGATTGTGGTCATTTGTGTGCAAGAGGTTAACATCAGACTCAGAGGTCGCGTTAACATGGGATACATATATATGTTTTAAAAAACAATTACTGAGACAAATGGCGCAGTGGACCGGTTCAGACTACAAGGGATGGCACCGGGAGAAACCCAACAGAAATCCCCTTGAAAACAATGCTGTTCGACTGTTTTTAAAATTATTTTTTGGTCTTTTTTTTGGGGGGGGGGGGGGGGGGGCGGGGGCAGTGAGCAATCACTTTCGTTTTTTGCGTTCTATAAAGCGCTAGTGATTTAGGCTACAAGAACAGTTTTGCCTCCTGACTACAGTCTGTGCGCTGGTTTTACCAACACTTCGCCGGAATCTTTCTGCAAGATGTCGCATCCTCAAGGTATGTTTGTACATGTGTAGGGGAGAGCGGGGTTGATTGGCACGCTTTTCACTCTGTTATATTTCTCAGGCGTGTCATGTTAAAATAGTCTAACCAGTACCAACTGAAAGATTAAGATCTCAGCTAAAAAAACAGATACATTTAATGTTCACAAATTATTCCTAAAATGATTTTATTCATGATTAAAGTCAAGTTGTGCACCCCAACACGGGGTTGGTTGGCACAAAGTTAAAATGCTATAGTTACAAAGAATGAAGTGACACAGAAATAATTTGACCATTTAATTCAAACCAGAACCAGAAAACATAAGCTGAAAGGCTAGCTTTTTAACCTCCCTGGGTGATGGGCCATAATAAATGTCGGCTGACTTGGACAGATACTCAACCAGCTCCCTTTCCAAATCTGGGGAAAATATTTGTCTGTTCCTAATGGAACCAACAGCTACACCTAGCTCCTGCTTGCCTTCAATCTCATCCTGGCTGATCTTGTGGCAGTATCTGGTTAGTGTGCGGAATGGTATATTGAACTCCTTCGCTGTACTCCTGATACTTTTGTTTTGAGTCTTCACCTGTCTGACTGCCTCTGGCATAATGTGTGCTGGTGTGTTTCCTCTGTCTGTTTTTCTTGTTAAACGTAATGAATATTATATAATACTATTATATGTTTTATATTATATTATTATGAATGATGCATTATATTTTTATTGGGATTGTAGGTTCATTGCTCATGAACACAAACAAATTATGTATTAAATATTGATTTTATATTTGGAAACATTTTTAAACATTGAAAAATTTATTGTAGGGGTCAAAATGGTCTGAAAATTTTCCATATGTAAAATGCATAAGGTAATACATTTGTAACCAAATGGCTATACCGGGGTTGGATGCCAACCAACCCCACCCACATTAGGACACACCTCTGTACTAAAATGATGTTAGCCAGCTAGCATCGCTCACCACAGGCTTTCAAATTTCATATCAAAATATAGCTGATTCCCATCTCTATCAACTGAAATTAATACATTTTCTATATCTCTATCTAACACAGTTCTATGATGTATTTAGTGGGGGGACCATTTTTTTATTTTGACACTGCAAAATTGAAAGGTTGTCCTCACCTCAACAGTTAGTGACCTTCAGATGTTTTGACAGAATGGATGTGTTCAGGTCAAGAAGGCAAACATTTTAATGTTAGATTTTTGTGGCAGCACCCTATAGTGGCCTGGAAATGAACTGTGTGCCAACCAACCCCGCTTTCCCCTACACATTTGTTGTGTAGAGTTTGGTGGTAGAGGTGCATGATTTCTCTCCGCGCTGCCATAGCCTAAATAAATTGTTTTCTTCCACAGCCGAATTCATGTCCCCCGGTGCAGACCTATCGATAGCAAGAACCATAGAAATGGTTGACACGTTTGACAGACCAGGAACTGCCATAGCCGAAGGTGCATATGCAGGAGCGGGCACCTATGCAGAAAAAGGCTTCACCGACAAGCCGATGGAGCGGTTACCAAAAGCCGGAGCCTACGCCGGTGCGGGAGTGGGGCACGCGGGGGCCGAGTTCAGCGTGTTCGAGGCCGAAGCGAACGGGCCGAACGCGTCGGCGGTGGCCCAGGCATCCCTGTCTCGCGGGGTGAGCGCGATGGCCAGAGCCGAAGTGGCCAGCGTTTCGGCAACCGCTGGCCCGTTGAAGGTAAAGGCGGGCCTGGGGGTCGACACCGGAGTGAGCGCCGGTCCTGATGGCTTGGAAGTGCAGTTCCTAGGCACCGGCATAAGGCTCGGTCCAAATCCAAAAGTATCTGTGTTCGGATCTTCGGTGGAATGCTCTGTTATGTGACTGCCTGAATGAAAAACGGAGAGATGCGAACCTTCCTGACGTCTTGTTCGCTGCTTTCACTGATGGCATTTCTTTTCAGTGCCTTCTGGTTTTACTGAGAACATATAGGTTCAGTTTTTGCCCCTGTCCCATTTAATTCAATTTACAGTAAGACTGAACATTAGCCTAATAAATATTTCAGCACAATTAAAGAATAGAAACCAAAGTAATGTTTTTGTAAACTCTTTTTAATCTTATGCTTGTCTAAAGAATATTGTTCAAGTGCATTTCATATTAATAATTTAAAAAAACATAAAATACAACTTTTGTATTGTGTGAATGTTGTTTGAACCTTGTTTGCTCTTGGAGGTCTGGATCCTAGTGACTGATTGAAAAATGTAGGCTATGGAGACATTTTGGGGAAAAAGTGTCTAGAATGCTTGGTGTAATTTCAAAATCTGTCGGGTGGGGTTTGGGGGGTGTTTGCCCAATTTGTGACATAAGGCATTTATTCTTTAGCTGCAAATTATGCAAGAATGTGTAAGTAATTAAGTCTTAAAATGTTGGTTTGTATGTTAGCTTAAGGTCAAGGAAGCCCAGGCATGTCTTACATACCAAGGGTGACAATTTAAATGTTTGAAAAAGCAAGGAAGTGTGCACTGAAACAATGTAAACTGCTATAATAGCAATGGGGTTTAAAAGCAAAGAAACGGAAAAGAGCTGGAAACGGGGGAAAGTTCTATTACGTTCTGTGAATAAAAAATGTGTGAAAAGGCACGGAAGTGTGCAAAAAGCCTTTACTATGTCGTAACACTAAAGGCTGTTTTATACTTCTGCATAGTACACGTAAAAATGGGTCTGTGTAGGGGTTGTGCGCAATGTGCGGCATGTGCGACGGTTGCAGACCACGGCCACGTTGAAGACGCAGATTTCAAGAAATTAAAAGCGCGTAGTTGGTAACCAGTGCCTGCATACGCCGTAAAGAAGATGATTGGTTGACTGCTGACATGAGGTCACTGGCATACGGCTTTGACTAACAGGTTATAACAGTTGATTCACAAAAGCGACAGGCAACGTTAAATATGCAACTAAAAGCGTTTTTGTCAGGTGAATGTCTTCGTTGCACAAGTTACATCTAGCCGAGCATTTTTATGGTCATTGGTGCAGTATTTAGTCGGTTTGGAAATATGAATGAAGGTGTTGTCTTTTGAACTATAACGGTCAGTAACAAAATCTAATTACGTGGCCTGCGCAACCTGTGCAATATGCTGCACAAATGATTTGGCCCTTCACGAGTGCCACACACAACGGAAACTATGCAGACTACGCAGAAGTATAAAACAGCATTTAGATGGTCTGGCGTGTATGTAGAGCTGCAGCGCTTCCGCGCTGCAAGTAAAATATGCGTCACACACATATTCCAATCCATTGCTCAGCTTAGCAGAGAATGTACATTTCAGAGCGCCTCAGAGACAGATAGAATAACACATAAATACACATTTCAAATAATAAATACGACATTGAGAAAAAACGAAACAAAAGACGAAATATCAAGTCGCGACCTGCGTGCTGCGCGGAGAGTAGCCTACCATATTATTTATTATTTATTATTTATTTAGACATTGGCAGGTGAGAAATTTTCGGTTACGCTGACCTATAAAACGCTATTCTAAAAGCAAAATCAGACGTGTTATACATTGTTAGAAAGCTTAAACTCTCACCTACTGAATAAATGAATTGTCAATCAAGCCAAATTGGTCTAAAAAGGGCAACAACGCCGTAAACAACAGGTGTGGTATTACGCACAGCTATTTTTGAAGATAGCCTACCCATAGGCATCACAAATGCACGTATATTTCACAAACGGATTGTCCAAGACAATATATGACCACTCGGTCTCAAAAGGGACATCTCTACACGTAAAACCAATGGTTAGATTGTATATTTATTCAATGTTTAGTCCCAGATATTGACTGTAGAATGACATGGTATTATTTTTTAAAAACCTTGTCTCGTTTATTCCGTTCATTCAGTGAGCAGCGTTTTCAATTTGCTGTATAGGCATATTTTAGGGCTAATGTCGGGTTTATCTTGTCGCTACGGAATATTACATTACATTACATTACAGGCATTTGGCAGACGCTCTTATCCAGAGCGACGTACAACAAAGTGTATAACCATAACTAGGAACAAATGTGTCGAAAACCCTAGAGAGAAGTACCGTTCCAAGTGCAGGAACAACCGCATAGTTCAACTTGGACCCTTTAGGTTAAACTGATTAACACTAACACAAACAAGCACAGCAACAACGCAGTCTATGCAAAAATACAAGCAATAGTTAAGACGAGTTAAGACTAAGTCACCTACAAAACAACTACCTAGTTACAACCCTAAGCTTACAGTCAATTTAGAGATTAAATTGAGAATACAATTTCTCTCAGCATAATGACGGATTTAAAGACTAAACGAACTCACCCGATATTGTCTTCAAATGGATCCATGCCAAAGAAAAGTAATGATTCATCCTCTCAAAAAGCTTCTACTAACAAACTTTTGGTAGCCTAGCATGCACTCCAGCTGGCACTGTCTTCCATTGCTCCCCACAGTCCCAATAGCAAAGTTGTAGAGCACATTCAGATGCATCGGTCGATGAAGTTTTGTGTTGATCTGACTTACGGTGTGGGAGTTATGACCTTTAAAACATGACCCTTTGTTATAGCGCCACCATCTGGCCGACATTGGTGATTTGTAGTGCCTGAGTAGTGGGGGGCCATAGAAACCCACCTACCAAATTTGATTGGTCTACAACTTACAAAATATTAAAAATGTCAAACATTTCAAATGTTTAGGTTCAGAAAACACTTCAGAACATCAGTAAGTAACATATAACAGTTATTCAATAATGAAGAAACACTAATAAAAAGTAAATTAGTCACCAGAATTGAGTTTTGATAAAAAATGAACATAACAGCTCAACTAGGTAACCGTGGGTATCAATTCTTCATTCAGACGAGATAGGTGCAAGTTTGTCACGCTCCTGTCGACTCTGCCTTGTTTCCCTGTCATCAAAGCGTATAATGTGGGAGAAAACATGAAATGTCTCCAGAGACATTGTGGCTGGAAAAATTGCCCTACCAGTATCAGCATTCTAAAAGCTTGCTGTTGCTTCACCTTTTGACTTATACACTCCTGCCAAAATAAGCAACCCAATATAGGATTGCTAGTGGGTCACATCCAACTCTTTCCAATTGTCACCATACACACACCTCCCCTCTAAGTTTGTCATCTCAAGAATATCCTTTTACATTGATGGTGTTATGAAGAGTTCAAATACAGACTTTATGTCTTGTACATGACTGCTGGCATATCTGGTGGGGCCTGGAACCATTTTGATGACATTAGCAGCACTAAGCCTACCCTGTCTTTCAACTGGGGATCTGAACCATAGTAGTTCTCCATTTTTGGAAGTGAACATGTCAGTTCTTGGTGGGTGAGAGATGACAGGGGTGTTTCTTGGCAGTTGAGAGATGACAGGAGGGTTTCTTGGTGGTTGAGAGGTGACAGGAAGGTTTCTTGGTGGTTGAGAGATGACAGGATGGTTTATTGGTGGTTGAGAAACAAAAGGAGGGTCAGAATGTGGTATCTCAAAGGCTTCATTCTCATCATCAGAGGAGGATGCCACACAGTCAGGGTCCTCCTCAACATTATCCTCAGTCTCAGACATATCCTCATCTAAATCATTTTCACCCTCCAAGATCTGTGACAGAACCTCAGTAGCAGAAAATATACGCATCTGTCTGGTGGTCATTTTCAAAATCTTTAGTTGAGGAACAAATGCAAAGAGAATGGTTTAGAGGGCTGGCTGTGTGTGCAGCCCTTATTATAAGTTTGCCCCCGCCCCCATGTTGCGAGAATGATCAGAGATCTCGTGGGAACTATGTTTTCTCCTCACACACACGCACACGCATGCTCTCTCTCTATCTCTCTCTCTCTCACACACACACACACACACACACACCCACACACACAAATTAATGTGAAAGTGCCCTCAGCCAACACAACAAAAACAAGATCAAAATGATGGTTTTATATAACAATAGAGTTTGGGGTCAAAATGACCCCAACAACACCGATGTGTACAACATGTGTACAGGACATTGAAAATAATTTTTTCAGTTAATTTCATGTTTGCCATGTTTTCCCCATAAAGTTAGGAAAAGTCATGAAATATCTAGCTGATGAAGTATGGTAACCATATTTTTAGAGACAGTAAACATTGAATGGGGTCAATTTGACCCCAAACATAATAGGAGGGTTAAATGGTTTTGTCCTCATGATCATATACCTTCACCCAACATATCTACCGCATCGCCATGGATGTCTCCTAGCCGCTAGGCACGAAGGCCTTTTCTATGTCGTAACACTAAAGGCTGTTTTATACTTCTGCATAGTACACGTAAAAATGGGTCTGTGTAGGGGTTGTGCGCAATGTGCGGCATGTGCGATGGTTGCAGACCACGGCCACGTTGAAGACGCAGACCTCCTCAAGAAATTAAAAGCGCGTAGTTGGTAACCAGTGCCCGCATACACCGTAAAAAGAAGATGATTGGTTGACTGCTGACATGAGGTCACTGGCATACGGCTTTGACTAACAGGTTATAACAGTTGATTCACAAAACCGATAGGCAACGTTAAATATGCGACTAAAAGCGCTTTTGTCAGGTGAATGTCTTCGTCGCATCAAGTTACAACTAGCTGAGCATTTTGTGTGGTCATTGGTGCAGTATTTAGTAAGTTTGGAAATATGAATGAAGGTGTTGTCTTTTGAACTATAACGGTCAGTAACAAAATCTAATTACGTGGCCTGCGCAAAATGTGCAATATGCCGCACAAATGATTTGGCCCTTCGCGAGTGCCACACACAACGGAAACTATGCAGACTACGCAGAAGTATAAAACAGCATTTAGATGGTCCGGCATGTATGTAGAGCTGCAGCGCTTCCGCGCTGCAAGTAAAATATGCGTCACACACATATTCCAATCCATTGCTCAGCTTAGCAGAGAATGCACATTTCAGAGCGCCTCAGAGAAAGATAGAATAATAACACATAAATACACATTTCAAATGATAAATACAACATTGAGAAAAAACTAAACAAAAGACGAAATATCAAGTGCCTTGTTTCCCTGTCATCAAAGCGTATAATGTGGGAGAAAACATGAAATGTCTCCAGAGACATTGTGGCTGGAAAAATTGCCCTACCAGTATCAGCATTCTAAAGGCTTGCTGTTGCTTCACCTTTTGACTTGTACACTCCTGCCAAAATAAGCAACCCAATATAGGATTGCTAGTGGGTCACATCCAACTTTCCAATTGTCACCATACACACACCTCGCCACTAAGTTTGTCATCTCAAGAATATCCTTTTGCATTGATGGTGTTATGAAGAGTTCAAATGCAGACTTTATGTCTTGTACATGACTGCTAGCATATCTGGTGGGGCCTGGAACCATTTTGATGACATTAGCCGCACTAAGCCT
>NW_026985647.1:0-15619 GCF_018555375.3 Anguilla rostrata | reverse complement strand
GAAAACCCTTTTTCACCGGCAGCTCCCCTGCTTGTCATGTTGGGTTGAAAGACCATGCAGGGGGGGCAGCACCCTCATTCACAGGTTCATGAAGGGGCTCACTGTTCCCTGCCTGTTACTAAAAGCTCATTTCCCTTGGATTTATCACTGGAGCTGGAGGCTCTGTCTCTAAGCCCATTTGAGCCTATACATGAGATAGATTTAAAATTGCTGTCTCTCCTGGCAGTGTTGCTGCTTGCACTAGCCTCAGCTAAGTGAGTCAGTGACCTCCATGTGCTCTCAGTGCATCTCTCATGCACAATATTCTCCCCTAAGATACACAGCCTTTATGCCTAAAAGCTTCCCTCCTTTCACATGTGAGATGTTGGAGCTTGCCGCTTTTCACCTACCACCTTTCTCCTCTAACAAGAAGCAAAGGCTGCGTATGCTGTGTTCTCCGCACGTATATGACAAAGACTAAGGCTTTTATTCAGCCGCAGCCTGGGTTTCTCTAGATAATATTGCTAGGTTTTACCGCCTGAACGTCACCAGGAGGCGGTAGCCCACTCAGTTCTGAGGGTGAGATCTGTGTGTGGTGCTGTCATCTGCTATGGGTTTTAGTACTTCACATTGTTCATGGCCCTGGCTATAGCTTTGGGCAGTGGGATGTCTTTAGTACTTCCCTACACGGGATGTGCCAGACACCACCCTCCCCTCAGGGAGAAGGCATCCTTGCTGGCCTGACAGTATCTCAGATGTGAGCATAAGGCATTCTGGGAGTTGTCCATATCTCCCCATAGGCAGATCTCAAACATGAGATGATGAAAGAGAACTTTAGGTTACTGTTGTAACCCCGGTGGAGAGATCCACCACGACTGCCCTGCTTGCCGCGCATGAGAAGTGAATATGAAGAGTAGTAGCACTGCAGTGTCCCATATGTTCTTCCAAGTAGGCAGTAGCCTCCTGTAACACTGGATGCGCAACTGTCTGTCAGAGCCAGACTTGCTGCAATTGGATGACTGGATGTCATTCCCTATACGTGGATCGCTCCACTCCGTGTTTCAGAGAACTGGGGTAGCGACAGTAACTTGAAGTTTTGGGGTAACACTTTACTGGGGTACTCACTGGGGATAGTTTCACTACCAGGATATGCAGCTTCTCTAAGATAGCTGCTAGGGTCAGTCAAATGTTATTTAATAGAATAATGCAGAGGTCATGCATTGTGATATTTATATATTTATATATCTCGCTGCCTGGTGTGGCAGCTGGTTTCTTTCAAACCCCGCAACCTATACATCAAAATAAAGTTTAGAACTAGAACCCGACCGATTTTCGGTATGGCCGATATATCGGCCATTTTTTGACTTTGTTGATGACATCAGGATCGGCAATTATGCCGCCGATGTGCCCGATTTTTAATAAGTATAAAAACAATGATTATTTATCTGTACTTGTCTGTTCGACGTTGTAATTGGGATGGCAGGTATGCCATCCCGCCAAGTTACGCCTTGGCGGGGCATCCCCCATACCTATACAGCACCGAGAGTTTGGCACTTTTCAGGGTTCCCCACAGAAATAACCACAACAGCCACAGACACTCAGCCCTTAAAAAAATTTGATTCTGTACATTCTGACCCCATTTCAACAGACAAATTTAATAAACAACTTCACATGTCCACACAATAAAGCCCCAAACTAAGGGGATTTTGCGTTTTCTCCTTCTTCTTCTTCTTCTCATTCTTATTTTTCCTGCCGCCTTTCCCACTAACAACATGTCTCCCCATTGGACATTTTACTGACACCAGCCAAATCTTCACCTACACGACCCAATCAAAAACTCGCATACACACGCAAAATACCCATGCCTTTTTACTCTGAAACATTTTCAGTTTAAACAGCTAGTCTGCCTGTGGCCTAGTGGCTCTAATTTTACAAAGCTTGCTGATTCTTTTGTAAATCAAGGCTTTTGGGAATGGCCGTGAGTACATACACTGGCCATATTTCACCTCTTTCTCATGCGTTTACGCCCACCCCCCCCTTTTGTCACAGCCACTGTTTTACATATATGAAACCGAAACTGCTAAACGGTACACGCTCATCAGACTGTAAAAACTTCACACAAGGATAGCCATAATCCCAACCTTTCTTCCCGGGTCATTTGCATTTCTCACTCTCATAAAAAAACGTTTTAACAAATCTACCAAGTTTTTTAAAATAACTGATCTACAGGGCTGTAAATATAAAACTCACTTTGAAGAGCCCGTTTTCCACCTGTGGCATAAAGGACAAAAATAATTACATTTGAATTTCTAATTATTATTATTTTCTTGCTATCTTCTACTTGTCACATTCGTTCTCAGCATAGAGCCCAGGTATACATTTCGGAAATGTACAGCCTGACAAAACCATCAAACACTTTGGACCAGATGGAGAGATTTTGCCGGTTAGGGTTAGTAGGTATCGAGTCAAATTGCTTGGTAGGCCGAATTGGCCAAAAAAACTGTTTTATCATAGGTTAGTGGACTACCCATATAGCAAAAGCGTTAGCTGATTTACCGGCTTTCTGCCAACTGAATATTTGTTAATGGGCAAAGGACAAGTAAAATGACTCGCTTACCGCAAAACTTACAGGAGGGTTTTATTTTTATTGGTCGTCTAGTCAGCTTTAAATAGCACAGACGCTATTATCAATAGATACCCTCCTGCGGCCTGGGCCACCAATGGGATGCCTGCATGTGTGTCCGTTTGCCCTCCCGCGGGGCGGCGGCCTGTCGCCACGGGTCGGACCAGCCGAATGTCAAGGCCAATAGACCCACCTCCGCAACCCAGTGACCACTAGAGATTGTAGCCCTACTGTAGCTCGTCCTCCGCAGTAATTCGGAATGATGCAAGCTTCCCCTCATTGGTCCAGAACCAAATATGCTGCACTGGTTGCACAATATACCAGATAAATCATGAAATCGACCCATGGACATCATACGACGAATAAACTTCACCTATTGTGTGACGTATTTGTTATCTGTGTGAGAAAAATTATTGACTTTGTATTTGGTCAGCACTTTTGTACCGGTGTTAGACTTACATGGAAACCGTATTTGAAAAACACCTTTACTGGAGCCACCGTAGTGGCGCTAGTTGAGCACCAGAACTAACAACACCAGGAAATTGATTTCAAAAAAAACGAAGTCTTGGTTTTTGTGCCCCGCCTGCTCGTGGCCTCATCCAATATTCTCCCTCAAGACTTGTCCTGCCCAACAGACTCATTGCCGCAATGAAAGGTAGTGCTTGTATATTTAAACTGTACACGAAATTTTTTAATTAAATGCTGCGTATTTAAATTATTTTTTTTTAGACGACCTATTGTTTATTAAGTCTCTTCATTATCGAGCGAGCGGCTAGCTACATTTTTGGGCTCACTTTAGCAGTGATCTGCTAGCAAGCTCTTTTATGAGTGCAGCGTAGGATCTCAGTTTCCAGAGGCACTCTTGTATTCGCAATAAATAACCAGCCCAAAATAAAATGTGAGTTATGTCTCCACTTGTTTTTTTTTTATCTTGAGATAATGAATATAAGCTACTATATGATTGCTGTGTAAATTAGCCAAAACGCTTGACTGCAGCGATGGTGTCATCTAGTCACGCGTCTCGTAGCAAGCTACCAGACACAGAAAAACCAGATAAAACACTTCTAACCATGGATAATTTTAAGCCCCTGTTTATCTAGCTTTGTCTTATAACATGAGAAGATTGCTGTTTGGAGAAGTGAACCAACCAATACGTTAGCGCGGGTAACCTCCGAAGCGCATTGTCAGTTTTTTTCACGTATTTCATCCAGTCAAGTTTAACTTCATCTGACGTCCTGATTGCACTCATAGCTCCGCTAGATCCTGTCTACTCTTTGGCTGATGCAGGTCGTAGAAATGAAATAAGACAATATAATTCATTTAACTTACTGAGAATATATAAGACGAAATAATGAGCCTGTTGATTCATTCTATGGCGTTATTGCGTGATCGAGTGTGTTCTCTAGTCCCTCTCAGAGCGGCATTTGTAGTATTTCACCGCCAATTTCTAGGGGACAATCGGGAAGCTCAGCGGTACTAGATAGGTCCGTCTCTTTGAGATCATGTATTGAGGTGGGAATAAAATAATAACATATAATTAAGTACTGAGAAAGATACTAAGAACAAATAATACCAAATAAATAAAAACAACAACCACAATAATAAATATTCATAAAATACAATGTTTTGAAAACTGTTGTAAATAATTTTTTTATAGAGTCTGGAAGAGAAGGGTAAAAGCAGGTGTGTAGTTTTTGATTTCACACCCTTTAAAGAGGGTGTTAATATATATATTGCATTGTAATTATCATCTTTGTCTTTTTTTATTCCAAAAAATTATTTTGGTTTGTTTATTTTTATTTGTTTGCTGTTAAAAATGTTCTTAAATATAAACTTTAATAGAAATATAATTTTGCCAAAGTGATGAAATGCGCACGTTTTGACAAAATATCGTCAAACATCGGTAATCGGTGTCTAGGATCTCCAAAATCGGGATCCGGCATCGGACCCAAAAAGCTGCATGGTCGGGCTCTTCTAAACCTGCATTTCAGCTGATTGTGTTATTTTTCCTCCCTTTAACATCCTCGAATTTTTACGAAACGTTTTACCTCGTATTTCAGTCAATATTCCAGCGCGTTTAAGATGTACCATGCTGTTGTATCATCCAGTAGGTCGTGGCTATCAATGACACTACAAAATCCAGTCCAATTTCATGTAACAGTTGCCACCTAAGGGAAAATCTGAGGACGAAATCAGATGGTTTTGCAGTCTATTCCAACTTAGTTCAGGATGAAATAAAATAAAACAGAAAAAATTCAGGCCATGTAATTACTGTTATGTAATTACTAGTGTGTAAAGTGGCCATTCCACGTTTCCCTAGCGAACCTGGTTACGACGTCGTTTCAAGAAACACGCGAACACAGCCTCATGGAATTTAGATTAATCCCTCAACTGAAAGACATTTCATATATCTTTACTGTAATGGTTTCTGTTTCCAATAAACCAAACAGGATCTTTTCCATTATCTTATATATTTTTTTAGTTTTCTGATTGTGTCACGTCCCCGCGCAGTTACATGTGGGGGGGGATTAACTTGACTTCCGGTAAACCCACAACCCACTCCTGTCTTCTACCAAATACAGATACAGATATTTTTGTTGGTTGTCACTGAAGCAGATGCAGACTATGACGTCTTCTGCACGCCCCTACCGCTAACCAATGGAGTAAATTCATTAATTGATATAGTGCCAGGAAAGTTGTTTTTTTAATTCCGGATAAGCAGGAGATATGAGATCTAAATGGTCAGAGAACACTTTGATTAATGCCTGGCAGCAGCAGTTGTAATGCATTTCGGTCCTCCTGCTCTCCAGGTACACATGGGTCAGAGCTGCCGCTCTGCATTTCATTATGAACACACTCCAGCTCCACCAATACAAGCCGTCACTCGTTATGACAGCAACAAAATATGTATGCACCAACTTGGAGTCAAGTACACAGTAGAGTCACCAGCGCATGCCCACTGGTGCTCCAAGAACGGGAACCCCTGGAGAACAGACGTCAGGCACGCTGCTGCACAAAGGCACTTGGTAATGAGGGACGGGTTATGTCTCTTGATGGAGGTATGATCAGTCCGTAAGACCATATGCGTGAACAATCAGGTCGCGGTGGAGTTGATGGGGCGAAGCGGTCTGACCCTCCAAGCAACCATCTGCTTTTGTCAGAGCTGGGGGGCAATGGCCAAAACCAAGCGAATAACTCTGCAGGGCATCCTTGACCTCGCACGGGATTTGGCAACTTTTTGTGGACCTTGAACGGGCAGCTGAAGTTCCCCCAACCCATAGCACAGCACCACCCTGCTCACCAGACATGTTCTGTGTCTGATTCCACCAACGCACGCTGTCTGTTTGACTGACAGTCCATAGGAAGATCACTTGGAAGGCCTTTTAAGGAAGCTCTCGCAAGTACGCTGACTGGTCAGCAATGTCAGCAGGCTGGGTGGAGAGCGAGGTGTCTTCTCCCAGTGGAGGTTGATGCAGGGGATTCGCAGAGCCCGTTTCTTTAGCCAGAGCCTTCAGCAATTTGGGCATCGAGGACTGAGAGGAAGAGGAGAGCCATCTGCAGTGTACCGTACCACCGATGCGGCGAGAGGGCTTCAAGATGCCTGTGGCTCAAAAGAGGAGGGCCATGGGGTCATAAGTGCTAGCCTCTGGACCAGCTGTGTGTCTGTCCCCCCGGCTGGGTCACCTGTAGGAGGGGTTTATATGTTGAGATACCACTACTCACCCCAATCTCTGCAGTTTACAGGTTGGACTCGCTCATTCACAGACAGAGCCGCTTTCACTCTCTGAATCTCCCCGGTCATTGTAGCTGATCCAGATCTCTCCGGGGGGGGTGAGTTTGATGACTGGGAGACTGAGGCCAATATCACAGGACTTTCACTGTGAAGGTCACAGCTGTTCAGTCGGCAAAATGAGGAGTTATACATTCCAAGTAAATTAAAGAATTGATGGACTTCCTCATTAAATGACATAAATGATTGTAGTAAGAAGAAACATTTAACATAATGATTTGAACTGCTCAAACATTTTTTGTAGAATACTGCTTACTTTCACTTAATAATCACAAATTCTTATAAAAAACGTAGGAAAATGTATTTTTCTCAAAAACATCGGGTCAAAATTATTTGCCCCAGAAAGAATATATAAAATAAAACCAGATCAAAGTGCCATCTAAGAATTCATTAAAGAAAAAATTGATCTCAGTCCCCCGCCCCGAACTCTTTGCTGCCTTTCACAATCACCATGGTCTGTTTTCACTGGTGGCGTACAAATATGAGGTTGCACAATGTAAATCCCTTTTCATTGCACGTATGTCTAAGTGATCATCTGAGGCCCCTGTGCTGAGGCCGGTCGTCTCAGGACGCCCCTGGTGCTCGCACACTGCTAGGACTCAGTTGGGCAGGGTGTTGGAGCCCCGAACTCCCAGTGGGCGAGCAGGGCAGCAGTGCAGTACTGTAATGAAGAAGGAACATCGCACATGTGTTCATACATTCAATCTAAAACTAAATCCAGGCTTCGTGTCGAATCCCTTGTTAAAATGTTCGGACTCGAGACTGAACACAAGTGGTATTGCGTGCTAAAACACTCACTTAACCTACGGTACATATAAATATTTTATGTGATTTAATTTAACAAGTATTAATGAAAAAATATTTGAGATTTATGTGTTTTGTTTAAAAAAAATACAAAATGAGCTAATCGAGTATATTGTTGTCATCAACTATTGCAAAGTATTCAGTCGTCAACACTTATGCACTTTTTGTGAGCTAGACCCCTAATGCTAATTGATTGATTGCACCAGAACATGGCCCATGATTGTGGGGTCTATTCATTTTTAAAATTGGCTAATGTTTCAGCAAGTCCTGTGAATCGCATAATAACTAGGCCTGGTGCCACCATTGGGTTCATTTGTAGGAATTCACATCCAAAGCTCAGTATGTGACATTACTTCACGAGAACCTAGAGTCTGAAGTTGGAATCAGCCGCATGACCACACTCATGTCACTAGGAACTGGATTCTGAACTAGAGTTGAAGTTGGTGGAATCAGTCGCTGTCTACTTGACGTCTCGTTTTCCTCGTGATTTGTGGAATCCAGTCCAGTCCATTAGTCTATACCCATTATTCCGTTCAGGTCACAAGTGGCGAGAGGCATGAAACACCCTGGTCAGGTCCCAATCTACACAAGGCTACACAACATTCAACAAGTCACCATCAGCTACACACTCGCAGTACGCTGGAGGAAACCCCCACATGAACACGGGGAACATGCTAACTACAGAAAGGCACATGGCCGTGACTCAAACCCAGGACCTTTCTTGCTGAGGCTGCGACGGTGCTACCAGGAATCAAAGTCATTTTAGTCACAATCCTTTCAGAAACACCACAATCCTGCAACACAACACGTGTGTGAAGAAGGAGTAAAACGCACCTTCACACCCAGTTCAGGTTGTGAAAGAGAGTGGGGGTATGTATGGATTTCATTTAAAGTTCAGAGCAGGAAAATGGAGATGATGAATCTGCATGTGTGACGAGGCCTGAAACATTTTTACTATGCAGGTCAATTGTTTACCATATAATCAGACAGTCTGTATCCAGTTGCTCTGACCAGTGACCCGATTACTTAGGACAAGGGATTGTTTCTGCAGTGGAGATCTCTTTTTTGATCTGGTTAGTCCCTCATCCAGTTTAGTTTAATGCTGTAAAAAAAGATGAACTTTCAGCAATGCCCTGAAATGAATGGGGAGTGAACTGGGGAGCTGGACAAGCGGAGGAAACGGCGATGCCGTTACGTTACGGGACAGCTATGTTGCTAGTATTCACCTATCCAATACAATGGGTAGCTCAGCTACAAATTATCTTGTAAATATCCCCTTAATTATCTTGGTACCTAATTCATATTCATTTGAGGATTGGGTTAAATGCATCACAAGTTCTTGCGACTGGGTTCTCCACAAAACATTTCTTTATCTCCTATGATTTGGTCCAGATACTTACATTACATTACAGGTCATTAGCCGACGCTCTCTCCATAGCGACTACACATCTTTTTTTACATAGCATTTAGCCTGGTATCCATTTATACAGCTTGGATATGATCTGAAGCATTTCGTTTAAGTACCTTGCTCAAGGTACAACGGCCTTTCCTACCCGGAATTCGAACCTGCGATCCTTTCGTTCCAATCTATTCCTTACCCCACTGTGCACACTCCGTCCGACTAGGTCCATCCCTCATCCTCCTCTTCATTTAACTGTTTTCCATTACAAATGGCAACTTTAACTATTCACTTACTCCCAGTACAGTTCATGTGCTGTTGACCAATATATAAAATATGTCATTTCTTTCTTCAAAACCAAAGACTCGATCTTCCAGCAAGACTCGCCCAGAAAAGGGACATATTAAGGAATCCTGTGTCTTAGCTACAGCCATTGTAGAGGCTGTGTTAGAAAACGACACAGACAAGAGTTTTGATCACAGCCTCCCGGATCGGGGCGAAACCGGTCCAACGAGCTTAAATCTCTCAATATTCGCTCGCATGAAGGCTACAGGCTGAATTTGCCTTTGAAAGGCCAAACTTTAACCTAGCCGAACACCCGCTGCCGCTCCTGTTCGCTGCACAAGGCCAGAGGATCAGCTTGAAGCTAAATGGCGGAGCTAGAGATAGGACAGGTGATGCAACCTTCGCAAGTGTTACCTAACCAGAGAATTTTTGCATCAGACCCGTGGGTTTTCTTACCAAGTTCCCCAAAGACGTGGTTCCCCTCTCTGGCTGACAGACGATAGAAGTATGATGGCTCACCGTTTCTATGTCGCTGTCAAAAACAGCATACAGCCTAAACATTATTAGTAATCTGCTGGGGTACACTGATCAACAGCATATTTCGGCAAGCCGCCATTTTCGCCAATGCACCAGTGAAGGTTAACGAGATAGTCATTATTTTTTTAATCCAGACTGTCATCGTTCCACAGCACAGGCATAGCGTTCCAGATCCTTCTCTTCTCTGCGGTCGTAACCTGTGAGCGCGGCTCCAGTACATTCCTAATATACCAGTCCACTCTCAAGCTGACTCCAATGTTGCACAGCACCTTTTCAAGCTCTCCACTGAGGGCAAGTCATTTCAGTCAAATGTCTTTCCTTTTCCTGCTAGAGATCTCCATCCAACTGCAACTGGTAAGTGAATTTGAAAGGTATGGGAGCAACAAAGCTCAGCCCGCAAAGAAAGGGCCCACCAACTCACAAAATGCGGTGCTGAAGCTTGTAAGCGTGAAAACCCATCTTTCCAGGTTTGCAACACTCGCTACAGATTTCCAACTTCTCGAACAATTCCCTTTCATGGGATCTCTGATATACCACAAAATTTAAACCCTCAAGATCAGGCCTGGGTTTGAGGCTAATTTAACAGTTCCCCGAGAAGACTTCACTCTGGCGTCCATTATATCCTACAATTCCTACCTTCTATTTTCACTCTACTACAGGCACTATGCTGGAGATGGAGCCTATCCAGAACAATCAGATACCAAATGGTATACTTGCCTTGAAAATTTGTGCATTTACGGGCTGACTGTCTCTCAACACAGAAACACAAACATTTAATTCATAACCCAAAACCCCCATATCTCTCTCAAACCAAACTCTGCATTTTTTTAAATTTCATAACTTGGAAAGAATGGATCCTATCAAACGGTTTAAAAACAAAAATATAAAAAGGGGTATAGAGAGAGTCTCTTTTTTTATTCTTTTCTACTTTTAATTAATTAATTAGCATATACCAGGAAGAGAAGGGGGACCCCCTCATTTAAAACACATACCTGGGATTTAAACAAAAAAAATTTTCTTACTATTAAAACCTAAAAATTAAAAAGCACGGATGGTATTTTATTCATATACAGTTGGCTGTTCACCAAACCCCTAAACAATTCCCCAAACTTGGTATAAGAAAATGGTGTGATTTCATTTACTAGTCCAAAGGGCCCAAAGGGAAGGACAAATGTTGATTGATACAGGCTTTAAATGTTGATTTTTAAAGCAGACAGACCCCTTTGGTCTTGTGTCCTCAGCTTTGTCCTTCTTCTCATTGTGGTCTTTGGCTTTGATCATTTTATGTGGGGACACAACTGTGGTTTTCTTTTTTCTTTCATTCATTTTTTCATGGACTTTAAAAAAAAACCCCCTTTTTTCATTTCCAGACTGTCTAATTTTGTTTCGATCATGTAGTTGAGCCTGTGTTTTTAAATTAGATTTTAATTGGGCCCTATTTTTTCAGTCAAAGCACAACTAGAAAAACACTACAGCAATGTAAGGCCTGGTGAATTTGGTATTCGGTATTTTTTTACTCCAGGGACAGCCACAACTCGCTACAGTCCCCAGTCGCAAAGAGGCTGTTCAATAAGAAAAATGGTTCTGTGGGTGTGGTTGGGTTTGGTTTCATTATTGCCTATCGATCACACTATTTCTTTCTCTTTAAACCCAGCCAAAAGCTAATGTCACCATGGCTGAAGAGCCAGTGTGTTGTGATCATCTCTACTGAGGGAGGAAGTGTTCTCTGCAAAAACTAGAAAGTCTGCACAAAAACCCAAATTCCTAGACCCTTTCAGCAGGCCCCTCCGTCTCCAGGCACCAGACCTCCCAAGGACAACAATTAAATTATTGCATGTGTGTGTGTGTCTGTGTTTTCTTTCTCCCCTGTCCTTATGTATTTCTAGAAGTCCAAACTGGGGAGCTTGGGTCTTCCTCCCTTTTCCTCCCCCCTGCCATCCTTCCAGGGGGGAAAAGCTATGATTCCATGATTGCCCAGGACTCTGAAAGCAACCATTAGATAAAAGACCAAACTATATTTTTTAATAAACAGTTTTTTAATTTGAAGGGCTAAGAGGTCACCAGTATGCTTATTCATACTCATGCTATATAAATAGACACAGCCAATCATTTATTTGTGTTAATCTCACAAGAGATTTGTATTACCAAGCGTATTAACCTGTACCAATCAAATTATGTATGGTTTTTTTAACCCTTTTGCTAATAAAAAGCGGGACTGGACTTATCCATCTTGTTTTTGTGCCAATCAGATGTAGAATTGTGGCTATTGTTAAACAGTTTTGCTTGGAAATCAGGGACTGCCCCTTCTTTCTTCAGTTCAGCTTACCATCTTGTTGTGTGTAGGTTTCCGGACCTCTGTCTGTAGAAATGAACCTGTTTCTTACATGGATATCCCTCATCGTGCTGGTTATCTAAGGGTAGAATTTTCTCTGCCCAAAGTTGTCAACAATGACAACCATTAGTAGGGCCTACAAACTAGAAGATGAACTGAATAGTTTTAAATTCATAGTTTTGGTAATTTAAACAAAACGGTTTCTTTTCTGTTCATATGCCAGCGAAGAAGGTATATCGAAACGGTTCTGTTCTGTTCCCATTAACAGTTCTGCAGGGCGAATATTCCCTCGACTGGCCAGGAATCAGGGAGGCAGCTGGCAGAGACCGCCTCCATTCGGTGCTCTCGTCCATCCTGCTCTGCAGCTAAAACTAAGAGGTTTTCGCTAGGCAGGCATTACGCTTGTGCACCAGAGGACAGGACAAAAGACAGTGATTTGGGTTTTGAATGAAACTTCTTCGACTGTCGAATTTTTATCATACCACACTTAAAATAAACAATAAAAATCCTGTACTCTGCCAACTAAGTGCCATTCATTTCAAACATGCACTTGATAAGATGGGCTGGGCTCATTGTACACCACTATCTGAGGGGTGGTAAAAGGTCCATATGCGCATAAGTAGCTTCACAATTAACGGTCCACTGCCTAAATACCCATGGACTGCGACTGAAGACAATTTCCTTTAAAATAGTTCAATTGTAATTGAAGAGGAGTGTTCTCTAGCAATAACTCAAATTATGGTACCACCTTAAGTGCCACTCTAATTCCCCTTTCAGCAGGGACCCTCCAGTCCCACGAACCTCCCACTGAACACGAAATTTTGACATATAGTCCTATAACCTATGCCTATAAGTTTGTATAGCATGTGCATGTTGTCTCCCTTCTGTCTTTTTATTCCTTTCTATGAAACCTTTGACCTCGTTCCTCTCTCCCCCCTCCATCCTGCACGGGAGTCCTTCCTTTCACACTCGTTCTTCCCCCTGCCATCCGATAAAGGAGATCCGCTATGCCAGCATGCTGCCCAGTACTCTGAAAGCAACTTATAGATCAACACTAAACATTATTTCTGATTTAAAATGCCTTCTTCGCTAAACGGCCACCAAGGTATCAGCAGGTGCCTATGTAGTACTCCTGTTAGACAGCCATAGCCAATCTTTACTTTGTAAATCGTACTTCTGCTTTACAGTTAGACACTGTTTTTGCTTTATAAAAGCAGTGCCCCCCCCGCCCTGGGACCCGCGCCGCCCTTGCTTTCTTCAGTTTGGCCTTATCTACCATGTTTGGTGTGGTCCCGGACTCTTAGCAGAAAAAGTCCGATTTCTCATAAAGATACCTCAATCGCGCAAAGGTAATTTTCTCTTCCCCAAAATAAACAAAATATTTCTTTCTTGTATCTGTGTTATGTGTTTATGGATCACGTGTGGCACAGTTATAAAATTGTTACAAATAGCACGAGTTAAAACGCTGGTATGGGTTGGTTTACTTCAAACGCATTATTCAACACCAAACTCACACAGTCCCGAATTTTCTATGGCACATCCCCGATTGCACCAACAAAGCCCATGTTGACACAAGCAATGAAACCGCAAGACTATAAAAACTGACAACCATGGTGAAAGTGGACAAATATGACACAAGACCTTCCAGGGGTTTGGTGTTTGTGCTGTGTTGTCACCAAAATAAGGTTCCCTTTTCTTATACGGTACTTAAGTAATAATCAATATTTTAATTAAAAAAATGGGTCTGCGTTCAGTGCACTATCATCGCGAATAAGGTAACACAATGGTAATTGAAGCCTATTATTAATTAATTTATATTAAAGAACTGGGTGCCTGTGGCGCCATTTTTCCTGGGAAAAAATCACAAGCCGCCTATTTAGTGATGCTTTCCATCACCCATCAGTGTTGTTCCGCCAGAAGGGTAGGCGGAGCTAACGAACAGGCTCGCTCTTCAACTCCTTGTGTGTGACTTGCGTACTGTGTGGTTTTTGTGCCCGGTGTCGCGCTAGGTTACATAACAGAGAAAGTTATGGAACCCTGAGTTTTTTGTGTAACATGAGAGTAGGTCATATTATTTGTTGATGTAGATTTCGTATTACATTTGATGAAAGAAAGAAAAAAAGAAAGTGTAACGTTACTAAAGTTACATAGCATTTGCAACAGCTACGCAGGCTACCGTACCGTGTCGATAGTCACATTAGTTAGACACGTTGCGCACAGTAACAGCCCTCTCTCAGTATCAGGTTAACGTTGCGTAGCTAGCTAGATAATAGAGATTAACACAATCTAAATGTCAGCTACAATTAGAAAGAATGCTAGCCTACGCTACCACCACCACCGGGTACCGACTCTCAAACTGTCTTCGTAGAATGCAAGGCTACTTTGTTGCAACTTGTTGAATGTAGCGAACTAAAGCCAGTTCTGATCAACAATGATTCGCAACGATATCTGGATCACTTGCAAAATCAATGATTGTCTGATTGTGAACTTCTAAAACTGCCTTGGTATATTGACAAGGTGGGACTTCTTTGTTACAGATCTCTCCAGAGGCACGCCAACGTCGTTTCAGACCATAACCGTTATAAAAGCTTCAGAACATCTGCAACTAACCAGTTCACCCACCACTGTCAATTTTCTCCCAACATTCTAAACCGTTTTGTCTTGTTGCGAATCTTGATCTAACTGGCCTCTAACGTTACCGTTATAATAACTGCCATCAAGTATTTTTATATAATTTATGATGATCTGAATAAGCGGTCTTTTCACAGACATTACCCCGGGTATAAAGGTTGAGCGAGCGAGTCTAGATTTCTGTTTAAAGATGTGCAGGCCGGAGAAAACTATATTTTTAAAAATACGGCAGTATGTATTGAGCGTGTTATTATTTTATACGCTTCCTGCATATGTTCCCTCAGCCTTGATGCCCTTTTTTAAAATTAAATCATCTTTGTTTTTGTTTTATTCTGCCTTGTTCTGAATTGCTAATTTAACACCCAGCCCCGCTTTATTATTCTCGAACAGTTAGGGCTAGTCAAACCAGAAACACCAGGGTGAACATTTTGCAAGGCAGTTGTTATTCACACAACAATCATTCACAGAAAGACATGTTTATTGTGCACGAGAGACATAATTGCACAACCAACGTTTTACAGTTACCGGTGGCCAAGGTGGTCCAATGACTGATGTCCACACAGGCGACCTGTTAGGAAGCTTGGGAAGTGAGGTCGAAAACACACCTGCAATTACCGCTTCTCGCCTTGGTCGCTGCCAAAGAGAACGAAACGAATCTTCGACTTTTTAATATAGCATTTATTTCATTTTAATCTGCTGAGATTGTATGTTCGAAAAGTTTGATCGATCAGATACTCTGCCTTCAATGAATCCATTATTTATTTCACATGGCTATCGTTGCAATAATGAGAAAATGCATTAATTGTTAAATAGTTATAGTCATTAACTCAATATTTGATATAGATGAGGTTTTGCATTTCAATTGCCTAGTTCTGGATAGAGGACTAGTTAAAACTTAAAATTTAGTTAAAATTTTTTCCCCAGAGTACACTGAAGCTTCACGAATCAATGCACCTCTCTCAGGCCCCTCTTCATAAATTAGACCCTTTTTTCCCCTGTGAAAGCACGCCCCAGTTTCAGGATGAAATTTTTGTATTGATGATTTTACATTTCTTTTTGGGCGTTATCGGCATGATACTTCTGATTCTTCACTTTGTCTGAGCAGAAGTTGTGTTACATTTTAGGGGCAGAGTTTTGGGGGGAGCACCATCTCTTTTAACAACATTTTCCCCCGACAGTAGCAGAAATCCGCGAAGACTGGTATTGACACATGAGTGAGATCCTGGATGACTTTATGTG
>NW_026985646.1:0-12500 GCF_018555375.3 Anguilla rostrata | reverse complement strand
CCTCTGTCATATCCAGCAAGGTAAAATGGTCATACAGTATCAAAAAATACCTTAATAAATGAAAAACTTTCTAAAAGTATTTTTTAAATTACTTTTTTTTTTTCCAAATGGGAAATTTGTAAACATCTGTTACATCTAAACCGCACCATTTATTTTCAGTTTTCTGTCTACTGAATTAAGGGTGTTATTTTCATTATACCTGCAGATTCCCATTCCTCCCCACACCCCTTCACCAGCTTCTATTCTCTCCATCTCACTCCGCAACAGGCTACTTACTCCGTTCTTTTATTCCTTCTTTTACTCCCTCTTCTTTCTTCACATCTTTAAATTGGTGTTTGAGTTTGAAATACTTTATTTCACAATGACAGACAACAGGAGCAGAGTAAACACCATCCTACAGCCATCCTGCTTTTCTCTTATGACTTCTTCATATCATCACGTAAACAGACACACATAACAGCATTCCTGTGCTGGACATGGGCTCATGTTGGTTGATCTGACGTACTGGATAAACAGGTATGGGCTGGGTTGGGGATTACAAATGTACAAATGCATGCATAACTGCTTTTAATACAACATTTGAAAACTTAATCTATGCTTCCTGGACTCTATAAAACTGCTTTTGACAGATACACTTAGACTTAGGGATTTCAGTCTGGTAGGGAAATATTTACACATTTGAGGAAACCAAATTAAAGATGAAGAAACAGTCAAATGACTTTACCAAATGTGGGAAAGCATGGTTAGCATTTGGCATGTTTGTTTCTGTGAGACATATAGTGTAGCAGCACACATTTGGAAGCTGGGGGTTTGGGGAGCACACAGGACGGGGGGTGCGGGGCAGGAGGAGGGGGGTGTTGCACAGCACCTCAGAACTGGAGTCGGAGAGTAAAATAAAGGTATTAAAATGGGCGCAAAACAAGTTCAGCTGGTCTGGCAAGTCCTCATCACCGTCGACCCCACCTGATCTTGCCTTGTATGGAATGATCGCCTCCACGCCATGCCAAAGATAACAAGAGGCTGTCTCTTTCTCTTTCTGTTTGAGTCTCTAACCTGTCCTTGTATTGGCGCTTGGCAGCTTTTATAGACCTTTCTGAGCTGTGTCTAGATGTTTTATACAACAGATCATTGCCAGAAATTTTTAAAAAATTTAAATTTGAATACAGAAATTTTATTGAGTGCCAACAGCTGCAGTTTATTTGTAATAAAAATGTTTTGTCAATGGATAATCAACTGAGTTTCCAATTGGATTCACCCATAAACATTATCATAACCAATGATTTGTCAAAAAGGCCTTTAAAATACAGCCAGGTATAATGAAATAGAATGATTGAGCAGACGTGCTATCAGTGCGCTGTAACCAAAATAATACATATTTGGCCTGTATCTGTATGATTGTACATTATGTATCAGTGCCCATTATTTGATTGATGTTAAAAATGGACAGAGTTACACTTGTGGAGTCAGGTCAGGTTTCCTCTACGTACCACTCCCTCATTGCCCATCTTCCGCCGTGGTCTGAAGACTCATCTCTTCAGACTATACCTGAACTAACTAACTATCACTACTCTGTAGATCATTTCTGTCACTTAAATTCCCCTCTTTCATATTACACATGACATGTATCTCCTGTGCCACTCATGTTACATGTACCTCCATTCAGCTCTTACTGTGCCTTGTGTCATTGTCTAGATGTTGTAGCTTGTACTGCCTCCTGGTTTGACAGCATAGGTTCGGTCAGAGTAATGTTCACTGTGTGTACTGGACTTAATGTGTTCATGGCTATGAGTAACTGTACAAAGTATTGTATCTTACCGGACCTGTGTTTTATCGTTGTTTCAATGACCTTTGGTATGCACTTATTGTGTGCTGATTTGGATAAAATTGTCCGCCAGATAAATGTAATGTAATGTAATGTCTCAGTGATCAGATTCAATCAAAAAATACAAGGAAAAGTCATTTATGATTCTGTGGCCCTTAAATCTTAATAATAATAAATATGATATGGAGGTATGATGACTGTGCAGTGTAAAAGATTTTTTAGCAGATGTGTAGAAGATGCATACTCCTAAACGGACTATTGAATAGTCAATGATATCTTGTATTTTGAATCTGATCTGAGAAATCTGATCTCAATGACAAATGTCATGGCCACTGTGACCACATACTCCTAATAAAGAAAGAATTACTAGTTCTGTCCACAGATGTTAAAAACCAAGACTGAATCTATAATTTTACACAACATAGAGGGTCCCTTCAGAATAAAAAATAATACTCATGCAACAGTAATACACAAACAGCCAACCTTCATACCGATGCCTGTGATGGTCTGACCACAGAAAGCTCCTGTAATCCATCTTATTACAAGACTAGCTCTCAGAAATCTGCAAAATGATTATTATTGCTTAATGTACTTGTTATATAGATTCTGTTATTTGTCTTTATCACAAGCCAAACATTAAATTATGGTTCAAGCCAGGAAGTGCACAACAGACAACAACTCAGTTTGAACTTCCACTACCATCTAGTGGGTATTTAAAGGAACTGCAGTGTTATATTTCTTACAGTAATTTTCACACCTCCACAGGTGTTCTCATGTCTTAATAATTTCAGTTGATGTAGCAGTTAAGTAAAATATTTTACAAATATTTCAATGTTTGATCGATCAGAAAAACAGTTTTCATGTCTATATGAGCGCACACAGTGAATCACTGCCCATTCTTTCACTGCTCCACCTCAGTTCCTGTAGATTCAGTGGGAAACCTGCAGTGATTAATGCACTTCAGACTGTGTTCTGCAGTGTACAGCTGCTTGGAGGCTTAAGGTAGTGAAGGGAAGTGTATGTTTCTATATTTCTTTATGCACTCCTGGCCACTTCTGCTTAGGCCTGCGGCCTTGTCCCAGTCTCCACATTCCCAGTTACCATGGCGATGAGAGAAGAGCGAAGGAGAGCTACGGAGAGGATGAAATGCAGCTCAGGGTCGTCCCGAGTGCACTCCTGCACATGAGTCCTTTGTTAAGATAATATACTCCATACTGGTGCGTGGCAT
This sequence comes from Anguilla rostrata, assembly GCF_018555375.3. Classification (NCBI taxonomy): domain Eukaryota; kingdom Metazoa; phylum Chordata; class Actinopteri; order Anguilliformes; family Anguillidae; genus Anguilla; species Anguilla rostrata. The sequence continues at coordinate 9,450 of NW_026985646.1, read as the reverse complement.
TAGCAAACTTCTGAGAATTCCTCTGCAAGCTGTGTAGTGTGTATCTCCCTGGTGCCCCTTGTATTAAAGCCTGTTAAAGGAAACCTGTCTACCTCATGTACAGTGCCATGAAAAATATGTTCCCCCTTCCAGATTTCCTATATTAGTGCATAGTTTCAGATCTTTACAAAAAATGTTAGATTAGACAAAGGGAACCAGAGTAAGCAGTCAACGTTTTAGAAACTCCCAACTGCTGCCTTGAGTCTCACCCTCTGGAGTTCAGTCCCTTGTAGTAGCGTCGCAAGACCACCAGATGGCAGAATGCATCCACTTTGTGTTTCCAGTATTCCAATACAGCCCACAGGTCTGATAGCAAAAGTAAATACTCCAAAACTCTCAACCATTTCAAGCTCCTGCCACGGCACATAATGGTTTTATTAAAATCCATTTAGCACGAGGATGGGGGTGTAATTTCAAAGAAATGCGCTGGTAGATGCATTGAAGATACTCGCTCTTATTGTACACACAGAGCACATACACAGCGCATCAATACACACACACGCACATACATGCACAACATGCACATACACACGCACACAAACACACACCCACACACATATACACCATGTTCTCCTGATCACATAGATAGATGGTTTGATACTGTGGTTTGTGTCTTTGGATGCCCTACTAGACTGAAGGCTTTTCTTTCTGGGGAGGCAACGCTCCTTCGGTGTGTGTAGCAGGATGCTGGCCATGTTCTACCAGATCATTGTGGCCGGTGTCCTGTTCTACACCTGTGTGTGCTGGGCTGGGAGCCTCTACTCCAGGGACACAAAGAGGCTCAAACTGATCCAGAAGACCAGCTGCCACCCTCTGCTGCTGTTTTGGGTGCAGTGGGCGGTTGCCGACTCCCCCCCCCCCCTTCTCTGCTTCCTCGGCCAGCCCTCTAGCTGCCCTCCTCAGCCTTGCCCCTGCCATGCCCGTGTTCTCCAGAAGGTGGAGCACTGACTGGCGGGTGAACCCCCAGCGTCCCACCTCCACTGGATATACTGTCGCTCTCTAACCGGCCTCCTTACACTCCTTACACGCTCACACTCCGCTGCCAGGTCGGAGTACTTCAGCCATTTCCGCTGATAGGCTGCTTCTGCCCCTTCCTCCCATGGGAAGGTGAGCTCCATAAGGAGCACCACCTTCGCCCAAGTAAACCACGTCTCCATATAAGGAGCTCCACCTTCACCCGAGTGGACCACGTCTCCATATAAGGAGCACCACCTTCGCCCGAGTAGACCACGTCTCCATATAAGGAGCACCACCTTCACCCGAGTAGACCACGTCTCCATATAAGGAGCACCACCTTCGCCCGAGTGGACCACGTCTCCACATAAGGAGCACCACCTGCACCCGAGTAGACCACGTCTCCATATAAGGAGGACCACCTTCGCCCGAGTAGACCACGTCTCCATATAAGGAGCTCCACCTTCGCCCGAGTAGACCACGTCTCCATATAAGGAGCTCCACCTTCGTCCGAGTAGACCACATCTCCATGTTAGGAAGCTGTGCTGATCTCATTTGGGAAACTGAGCTGTGGATTGAGATCTACACACATGCTCCACCCCCTGCCTGGTACCAGGACTCTACTCCCACCTTTGTGTCCTACGGTCCCCTCCTCCTCTGCTTGCCTCACAAAGTGGGTTTGATGCTCTTTCACAGGAGAGGCGTCTCTCTTTGCCTCCTGTCTGCTGGTCTCCAGTAATGTCAGAAGCTTTCGCAGCAGCTGGTCATACCTCCATCTGTAGCACCCCTGTGCTGGAGCCGTCTCACAGTCTGACAGAACGTGCCGGAGGCCTGCTCTGTGTCCCTGTGCTGGAGGCCTGCTCTGTGTCCCTGTGCTGGAGGCCTGCTCTGTGTCCCTATGCTGGAGACCTGCTCAGTGTCCCTGTGCTGGAGGCCTGCTCAGTGTCCCTGTGCCGGAGACCTTCTCTGTGTCCCTGTGCTGGAGACCTGCTCTGTGTCTCTGTGCTGGAGGCCTGCTCTGTGTCCCTGTGCTGGAGGCCTGCTCAGTGTCCCTGTTCTGGAGCTGTCTCACAGCCTGAGAGAATGTGCCACAGGCCTCGTTTGGGTGCAGCACAGAGCGGACGGTCTCATCCGCACCAAACCATTAGCGCAGGTTCTGAGGAGAAGGCAGCGTGTCATAATTGGCCCTGACCAGGAAGCTAAGCCTGGCTTGTGGTATCTTCCGCCAGCCTGACCAACTGAGCGATCGGTCCTCCACACTTTCCCATGCTGTCCATCCTCCCAGACCACCTTATCAAACTGCTATAACCTGCTACCTCCCCTTTGCCATCCATGGTGGGATGACCCAGAGTCTTCTGTGCCCCTCTGTTTCCCTGCTGGGGGGGTTGTGCCCCTCTGTTTCCCTGCTGGGGGGGTTGTGCCCCTCTGTTTCCCTGCTGGGGGGTTGTGCCCCTCTGTTTCCCTGCTGGGGGGGTTGTGCCCCTCTGTTTCCCTGCTGGGGGGGTTGTGCCCCTCTGTTTCCCTGCTGGGGGGTTGTACCCCTCTGTTTCCCTGCTGGGGGGAAGCAGTCAGGTAGAAGCAAACTGCAAACATAGAATGCATATCAGGCCACTGCTATATGTACCACAATTACAGTTTTTCTCAAATGTTTAAACACTAAAACTGGAACTATGCACACGATGGTGAAAACTTGAAGCTCATGTGTCAACAACAAAGACTATTTCCGCAAAACTCTAAGCACAATTCCTTTGTTTTCACTCAAATAGCAATTCTAAATCACATTTTTGCACAACTCTACACACAAAATCTCATCATTTAGCACAATTTTCATAATCAAGCCTTGTTTGTTCACATGGAAAACACTGGCCTTCAAATGCCAAACTTTAAGTACCAATTGGTCTCACTCATGCCACACCACCTCAAACTCAATTGGCTAAACTTTTCAATTATCTGTCGGAGCATAAAAGAGACCTCAGATGACCTCTATTGTGTTGGAAAACAATGGAGCAACACGCAGCACAGAGAGGTAGAGGAGGAGGTGTACGTGTACGAGGTGGACGAGGTGGACGAAGAAGAGGGAGACGAGCTAATATTTCAAATGAAATATGTGCAACTTTGGTTGATCACGTATTTGTTTTTTGTTTTTGTTTTTCAGCAGGGCTACGAACTACGATTTTTATTTTTGCAGTCTGCTGAGCAAAGATTTATTTTACAGTAACAAATAAAGATTTGCTTTGTTACCTTTTTGAATTTGTTCATTGATTTCATATGATAACAGATCATTACATCCATTGTCCAGACTGACACAGTCTAAGCATTTTCTAGTTTTGAGAAGACAAATGTTATCTATTTTGGCAAAACTCATAATTGCACTGATAAGGAAAATGAAAAAACACTTCTAACAATGTTCAGTATGACTCTTGATGGAACCTGGGTTGTGAGTGCAGCCCAACTGAACCTCACTGGCAGGACAATACAGTAAATGTGCATTGTATCATACACAATAACAACACTCAAAGTGATAACAGTTCACACACTTTGCTGTGCTGTACTGAATTAGAATTTGGTTTACCTAGCAAATGCACTATTTATTTGATGACATATTTGATGTATTGTATCATGGCAACAGTCTTTATATTTACTGTAAAATTGCAGCCTATTTTGGGACCCCTCAAAAAGAAAATTAAAACTTCAAAAAAGGATTAAAAAATTAGCAATTTTTACTGAATTTTATACACTTGAATATGTAACATGACCTCATGAGGCCAAAACATATATACAGTATTTTGATGGTTGTGTTTTTTAATTTATCGCACCAGTGTGAAATCAATGCTCAATAAGACCTATTCATATGAGGCCTGTGTGAATCATTTTGATGGAAAAAGTCAGTTTTGAGAAGAGAGAACATGGTTTTGAATGCATGAATGCATTTTGCAAGAGATTTGTGTAGTTCTGGCAAAAGGTTAACTGTTGCTGTGCTTTGTGTGTAGAGTTTTGAGAAACTGAGCTATAGTTTCAGAAAACGTGTTTAAACAATTGAGAAGAACTGTAAACCATCAGTGAAAGCCCAGGATATACTGGTATATATATAAATCAATGACAAACTATGTTCTACAGCATATTCAGCAATTTACCCACCCAGATATAATTTCTGATTAACAATGTTGTACATTTTAAGCTCTCATAAAACGCCAGTAGTACAGATTCTGATGTAGTCAGCCGAAAGGAACTTCTTAGCTTACAAAGGAGATGGTACAGTAGAATGGGCACATCCAATTTGTTCAGGTGCAGGGCATAAACAATATGTAGAGTAAAAAAATGTCTGATGTTTGAACAGACTAGGCAGAATTTGTGTCATTTCAAACAGATTAGAATATGGGTTTAACATCAGCATGCCTTTGGAGCTGAGACACGCAAGTGAGTACGTTTAACATGGTCAGTGAAAATAGCGGTGATGTGTTATTCAACCAATCATTTAAACAGAAACATTTACAGTCTAGACATTTGACACGTAAACAGTAAACATAACACATACAAATGAAACATTACAAACTTGCACCAGCAGGCCTTATCTGATAGAAGAAAAATAATCACATTATCAGAACAGACAGAACAGACATTGCCACAGGAATACCTAACACAAACGCAATTTTCCCCCATGTGGAATAAGCCGGCATTTTGGAAAACAGAGTTGCGCGGTCTCTAATAAAAATGATTAACATGGCTTACAGGCTCGTCATGGAACAGAAATAATATAAAATGACACCAACACAACAATCCTGTAATGTAATTACTGTATCACATTTTGCAGTAAATTATTGACTTATCAATGTTCAGTCCAAAAGCTCTAACAAGATACCACTGTTGACATTTTTAAGTTGGGCCTTACAATCCTTCCAGCTTCTCCCATTGTTATGCCTGGATTTATGACATGGTCAATCACTGTGGCTCTAAATTCATTTGATACAGCAGTATTTCTGCTACCTGCTTGACCACAACCTCAGCCTCAGCCACAACCCGACCATCAGTACCAACTGCATTGGGCTGCTCCATGTTGTCAGACACTGCTGAATGTAGTGCTGTAAAACAGCCTTTTATGTTGGGATTACCAACCATACTGCAATGCGACTCACCTGGGCAATGTTGCTGGAAGTGATGAGACAGGACAGCAAACATCTTGACTTTATTTCACAATCAGCATGTCTAGCAATAAGCATTGGAACACTGTACTAATATGAGACGACTGTATTGTGAAAACTGAGTGTGATTTAGAGTTGTGCACTTTGTTGGTAGGTGCTGCAATTAGTGTCTTAGGGTAAGAATTTTTCCTGTCAGTTGGCAAATTGAGTTTTCCACATTGAGCCAAAGCAATCATAACATACTGTAATGCATTTGTAATGTGTGACTGCAGATATTAGAAATGCATCTGAAAAAATGAGAAAAACTGTAGGGTCTCAGGAACATCTCAGAGACTGGATGTCATGCAAACCACACTTCTGCCCTGATTTTTGCTTAGTGGTCTAATCCAAACATAATCCCATACAGAATATGTAATAAGTACCAGTGTCACAGGAGTTCAATACATCACACAATAATAAATCAAAACAGCAAAACATTTGATATTTTTATAATTCAGGTTTAATCATTGCATATTATTGTCTGAAAATACAGAAAATTAAAGCAAAAAAAAATCAATCCTAACAGAATAAATAAGGAAACTCAATCCATCATTGTTTACAGTAATGAAATGAAATAAGTACACTGCAGTGATCATTCTGCATTCTCCCTATCAGCTGCATTTGCCCACAGAAATTTGCACATTGGAACTCTTGTGAAAATGAATGAAAGCAACTGTAAAAACTAGTAAAATGCACATTTAAGTGGAGGAGTTTGCCACTGGCTTCTTTAAAAAAAGATGCAGATACAGGAGACAGAATTATTACTTCAAAAACATTTTACTCTGCCATCTTTTGGCATTATTACTCTCAATGTTATATTAATGTTTTAATAATCAAAAGTACATAAACACACCTTGAACATTTGAAATATAAATTTATTAAAATGTAAAAAAAATAAAATCATATTTAGACAGCGAGTGCTTAACCTGAACCTGCTAAAAGATCATACTCTCATGTACAGGGTTTAAGCTGTATTGAGGCTAATATTGGGCACAGCTGAAATTGCAGTGGTAAGGCATTGGTCAAGGAAGGCTGCAAGTGTGTCGACATGTGTGCGTGTGTGACTGGGTGAGAGTGTGTTTCTGTGTGTGTGCATTTGTGAATGTGTGTGTGCATGCATACGTGTGTTTGTGGGAGTGACTGTAGATGTGAGCATGTGTGTGAGTGCGTGAGTATGCGTGTGTGTGTGTGTGTGCCCGGGTTGCGTGTGTGAATGGGTAAGAGAATGTGTGTGTGTGTATGCACGCATGTATGTGTGTGTGCATGTGTGAGAGTATAATTGAGTACATGAGTATGTGTGCACACAGGTGCGTGTGTGTATGGGTAAGAGAAAGTGTGTGTGCGTGCGTTTGTGTGAATGTGTGTGAGACTGTATTTGAGAGTGTGTGCGTGCAAGAGAATGAGTGTATGTATGTGTGTGTGCGTGAGAGTGCCTTTGTGAATGTGTGTGTGTTTATACGTGTGTGTGTGTGTGTGTGTATGGGTATGAGAATGTTTGTGTATACATGTGTATATGGTGTGTGCACGCATGCAAGTGTATGCATGCCTGTGCATGTGTGAGTGCATGAGTATGTGTATGTGTGTGTATAGGTAATAGAATGTGTGTGTATACATGTGTGTGCGTGCGTATGGGAATGAGAATGTGTGTGTGTTGACACGTTTGTGTTTGTGCGTGAGTGCATGAGTGTGTGTGTGCGTGTGTGTGCGCGTGCGTTTGCAAATGTGTGTGTCTGTATACTGTATGTGAGAGTGTGAGAGAGAGAAAGAGTGTGTGTGTGTGTGCATACGGGTATGAGCGTGTGTATGTGTGTGCGTGAGATTGTGTGTGTCTGTGTGGAGGTGTGTGTGAGTGACTGGGTGTGAGAGAGTGTGCGTGCGTAGGTGTGTGAGTGTGTGTGCATGACTGAGAGAGAAAGGGTGTGTGTGAGAGTATGTGTGTGTGTGATGGAGTGTATGTGAGTGAGAGAGGGTGTGTGTGTGTGTGTCTGACTGAGTGTGCGAGAGTGGGTGTGCGCGCATGTGTGTGTCTCTACTCCAGTTAGCAGAGGGACACTGAGGAGTGTGTGTGTTGACACATGTTTGTGTCTCTGCACGCATGTATGTGTGTGTGCATGAGTTTTTGTGTGTGTGCATGCGTTTGTGTGAATGTGTGGATGTGAGTGTGTCTGTCTGTGTGAGAGAGAGAGGGTGTGTTTGAGTGACTGAGTAAGACAGAGAGAGTGTGTGTGTGCATACGGTTACGAGCGTATGTAAGTATGCATGCATGCGCGTGTGCGCGTGAGAGTGCACTGGTGAATGTGTGTGTTTGCGTGTGCGAGAGATTGTGTGTGTCCATGTGTAGGTGTGTGTGTGCATGTGTGTGATTGGGTGTGTGAGTGACTGGGTGTGAGAAAGTGTGTATGTGTGTGTGAGTGTGTGTGCATGAGTGTACATGAGTGAGTGTGTGTGTTGACACGTGTTTGTGTCTCTGCACACATGTATGTGTGTGTGCGTGAGTTCGTGTGTGCGTGCGTGCGTTTGTGTGAATGTGTGTGAGAGAGAGAGGGAGTGTGTGTGAGTGACTGAGCGTGTGTACGTATGCATGCGTGTATGTGTGTGCGCGAGAGATTGTGTGTGTTCATGTGTGTGTGCATGTGTGTGAGTGTGAGAGAGCAAGGGTGTGTGTGAGAGTATGTGTGTGTCTGTGGATGTGTGTGTGTTGGTGTTGGTGTGTGTGTCTATGTGTATCTGAGTGTGTATGTGTGAGTGGGTATGTGAATGTGTTGTGTGTGTGTGTGTGCATGCATGCGAGTGTGTATGCGCACGTGTGTGTGTGTGTGTATGCGTGTGCGCACATGCATGTTTGAGTGTGCGTGCGTGTGTGTGTGTGTGTGTGTGAGTGTGTGTGTGAGTGTGTGTGTGTGTGTGTCTCTACTCCAGTTAGCAGAGGGACAGTGAGGAGTACCACACATAAAATCCAGCACAGAGGGGTGTGTGTTGAGTGAAGTGTGTGTGGAATCTGTGCAGGAGGGTCAGTGTGTCAGAGTCAGAGACGCTGTAGAAGGACAAAGTGCCGGCCGGACGGTCCACACACACTCCTACCCTGTACACACACACTCCTCTAGCAGCATCATCATCATCATCACACACTCCTGCTCTGTGGTAGGGGGAGGTGAGGGCAGGTATGTCTGTTTGGTTCTCATTGTGACAGACAGAGTATCTGAGTTTATCAGAGTCTCTGAGTTTAGAGCACCTCAGACCCCAGGAGTTTTTATTCCATCCAAACTCACAGTCAGAAACCTCTCCTTTCCTGCTGATTCCTTTATCTGTCACTGCTATATAAACCGCTTCCCACCTCTCAGACACACTGAACTCAGCCTCCCAGTAACAGCGCTCACACACACTCTCTCTGCACACAACCTGGCGCACAGACTCAAATCTCTCTGGATGATCAGGATATGGCTGCTCTCTCCCCGGTGTGTGTGTCACCTTCCTGTTCCCCTCAGACAGAGACAGCTCTCTGTGCGCTGTGTTTGGATCCAGTGTGAGCTGACAGCCGTCTGCACACCAGAGACATTAATGAGATTAATTATCATTATTAATATTCACCTCATTATGTGTGTGTGAGAGAGAGAGCTGTGATAGTACCTGTGTGTGTGTGTTTGTGTACACGTGTGCTTCTGTTTGTGTGTTTATGTGTGAAAGAGAGAAGTCTCTCTCTCACTCTCACACACTCACACACACACACACACACAGCAGAGTGTGTACCTATGGAAAGTGTTCTGTGTCGATACACACTCACATTTCCTGGGTCCTGGTTTGGTCCTGTTCTCTCCTCCATGGTCCACACTGTAAGAACAGCAGAACAGAATTTAGAATTTTAACCATCCTTTATTTCCACTCTCAACACACCAATGACATCACAAATAAAAACAAAGACACAATAAAACACAAAACCAAGATCATATGAAAAACACACAAATCTGTCACAAAGGAAATTTATTCCATTCCCTCACCCTATTCCATGTGCAAAAATAGCTCCCCTCCCTCCACTGAACATAAAACACCCTTATAACGCACACTCTGAAACACACACAAGCTCTCCATTGCTTTGTAATACTGAAACTCCACCATCACTGTGTCCCTGATCAAACCCCTAACTACAACAACCACATCTTATTTACTGCAGTGATCCCCTGCAGCACTCTCCACAGGAGATCCCCAACCCTCTTGAGTAACGCTGGTTTGAACAGTGCCCTCCATGCCCCCCCCCCCCCCCCAACTCCTTTTTTGTGTGTGT
>NW_026985645.1:0-14713 GCF_018555375.3 Anguilla rostrata | reverse complement strand
GCAATCCCAAAATGAATCACATACTTTTAAATGTCACAAATGAATGTGCCAGTTTGAAATAACCCAAATGTGTAGGTTTCCAATACATTGCTTGTTGCAAGAGTCAACAGGTGTTGTACGCCGAAAAGCACCCCAACAATAAGCACGTAGGGGGAAAAAATAAACGTTCAACCTTCCGAATCAAGAGCCCCAATCATGTTCAGAAGAGGACTAAATACAATTCAACCATTCTCTTCAACCTAGGTCCATGGCTGTTTCTGAAACATTTCCTTGAAGTTCATGACTGCCAAAATTACCCCAACTTGACAGCACTATTTTTTTTTAGAAAAAACAGAATTGTGCTAAACTTGAGGTATAGAAAATGCAGCTTACAGTGTAAAACAGACAGGCTAGATCCCTGTCGAAGAAACAGAGCCCTCCCTCATCTCCTATGAACTTGCAGATTATCTGTCTGTAACATGGTGAATTGAATGTGTGCCACAATTGCAGCTACCCCAAAATGAAGCACTTACTGATAAAAGACACAAATTAGTACTCCAGATTGAAGTTACCCAAATGTTGACTTTCAAAATGTGCATCTCTTCAAAATGACTTGCTGCAATGCACATTCTCCACTGAACGATACCCTGTCAAAGAGAACTAAATAAAAATGTAGAGTAAGTGTATATTTTTGTCAGTCCCAATTTTGTTTCTAAATCATTTTAAATGATAGTGTGACTGCTTTCGTTCTTAGATGATTTCCAGGTAGTTCATGATTGCCAATATATACCCCAACTGGATAGCATTTTCTCTAGAGTCCTAACTGTATATCTGAATTATTCCACGTGATACTGTGACTGCCGTTCTTACTGAATAATTTCCTTTGAGATAAAGTTTGCCAAAATATGCCCCAACTTGATAGCACTTTCTTCAGAATAACAGAATTGAGCTAAAGTTGAGGTATAGTTAGAGCAGCAATTTCCAGTAATCTCAAGATTGCCAAAATATAACCCAACTTGATAGCATTTCCTCCAGAGTCCTAACTGTATATCTGAATTATTCCACGTGATACTGTGACTGTCATTCTTACTGTATAATTTCCTTCGAGATAAAGTTTGCCAAAATATGCCCCAACTTGATAGCACTTTCTTCAGAATAACAGAATTGAGCTAAAGTTGCGGTATAGTTAGAGCAGCTTCCCGTGTTAAACTGACATCACAGTTCTTTTAGGATGAACTGGAGCACGCCTCATCTGCTGTTTGTTGACTGAAGACTTAAATATATGCCACAATTGCAGCTACCCCAAAATGAAGCACTTACTGATGAATGACACAAATTAGTACTCCAGATTGAAGTTACCCAAATGTTGACTTCCAAAATGTGTTTCTCTTCAACACGATTTGCTGCTATTCACATTGTCCACTAAAATATACCCTGTCAAATAGAAGTAACTAAAAATGCAGAGTAAGTGTATGTTTTTGTCAGTCCCAATTTTGTTTCTAAATCATTTTAAATGATAGTGTGACTGCTTTCGTTCCTAGATGATTTCCAGGAAGTTCATGATTGCCAAATATACCCCAACTTGATAGCACTTTCTCTAGAAAAAAAAAGAATTATGCTAAAGTTGAGGTACAGTTAAAACAGCATCCACAGTAATGTAGACATGAATGATCCATGGGACAAACAGAAAGTCCCCCTTGTATTCTGCGAGTTTGTAAACTATCTGTCTGTTTCCTGACGGTTTGAGTCCCTACCTCCGTTGCAGCTACCCTCAAATTAAGTACTTATGATTCAATGTTATAAAATAATACTTCTGTTTGAAATCACCCAACTGAGTAGGCTTTGAAAAATGATCCTAGGTTGCTTGTTGAATTTTTTACTGATTGCAAATTTAAGGTGCATTGTCCTCTGAAAAATACTCCATCAAGAAAGCGCTTACTGAATAAATCATAACAAGTGAATGCTTTTGAGAGAGTACAAACTGTGTTTTGATTTAAATTATAAATATGTAACCATTTTTACCAATTCTCTACTGAGACATTTATAGCTGATCAGTCAACCAGCACCGGTTCCTGGCGGCTATCCAACTGAGGTACAAGTACTCCAGGTATCGCCAAAGTTAATGAATTTTTTTACATAGCCTCGTGCAATGTGTCAAAAAAGTGAGGCAAAACCGTAAATTTGAAACGCACTCACTTAAATTGTTCCTTGAAGAATCCCAAATTGAATCCTGGTATCTGTCCTCCAATCCTTCAAATTACTTGTGTTGTTCCTCATAGATTCCTCCTGGTTATAACTCTTGTATGACTGATGTCTGACTAATGGGGCTCAACGCCCCACCCCAGTCATCTGCCATTGTTATAGAATCACTGACCATCATGTTGATGTGTTGCGAACGATCTTAAGGGAGAGAACTGACAGATTTGTCTGGCACCTAAAATCACAATTATTTGGAAAGAGAAAGATATAAGCTAAAATTACTGTAAGCGGACTTGATGGTCAGAAATACATGATAGGTCATCACAAAAGTAGAGAAGCGCATTTAAACTTGCTGTGCTATTGCAAAATATCTTCACCTGTCATGAAAATTTGAATCTACGTCACAAGTATTGCAATCCCAAAATGAATCACATACTTTTAAATGTCACAAATGAATGTGCCAGTTTGAAATAACCCAAATGTGTAGGTTTCCAATACATTGCTTGTTGCAAGGAGTCAACAGGTGTTGTACGCCGAAAAGCACCCCAACAATAAGCACGTACGGGGAAAAAATAAACGTTCAACCTTCCGAATCAAGAGCCCCAATCATGTTCAGAAGAGGACTAAATACAATTCAACCATTCTCTTCAACCTAGGTCCATGGCTGTTTCTGAAACATTTCCTTGAAGTTCATGACTGCCAAAATTACCCCAACTTGACAGCACTATTTTTTTTTTAGAAAAAACGAATTGTGCTAAACTTGAGGTATAGAAAATGCAGCTTACAGTGTAAAACAGACAGGCTAGATCCCTGTCGAAGAAACAGAGCCCTCCCTCATCTCCTATGAACTTGCAGATTATCTGTCTGTAACATGGTGAATTGAATGTGTGCCACAATTGCAGCTACCCCAAAATGAAGCACTTACTGATAAAAGACACAAATTAGTACTCCAGATTGAAGTTACCCAAATGTTGACTTTCAAAATGTGCATCTCTTCAAAATGACTTGCTGCAATGCACATTCTCCACTGAACGATACCCTGTCAAAGAGAACTAAATAAAAATGTAGAGTAAGTGTATATTTTTGTCAGTCCCAATTTTGTTTCTAAATCATTTTAAATGATAGTGTGACTGCTTTCGTTCTTAGATGATTTCCAGGTAGTTCATGATTGCCAATATATACCCCAACTGGATAGCATTTTCTCTAGAGTCCTAACTGTATATCTGAATTATTCCACGTGATACTGTGACTGCCGTTCTTACTGAATAATTTCCTTTGAGATAAAGTTTGCCAAAATATGCCCCAACTTGATAGCACTTTCTTCAGAATAACAGAATTGAGCTAAAGTTGAGGTATAGTTAGAGCAGCAATTTCCAGTAATCTCAAGATTGCCAAAATATAACCCAACTTGATAGCATTTCCTCCAGAGTCCTAACTGTATATCTGAATTATTCCACGTGATACTGTGACTGTCATTCTTACTGTATAATTTCCTTCGAGATAAAGTTTGCCAAAATATGCCCCAACTTGATAGCACTTTCTTCAGAATAACAGAATTGAGCTAAAGTTGCGGTATAGTTAGAGCAGCTTCCCGTGTTAAACTGACATCACAGTTCTTTTAGGATGAACTGGAGCACGCCTCATCTGCTGTTTGTTGACTGAAGACTTAAATATATGCCACAATTGCAGCTACCCCAAAATGAAGCACTTACTGATGAATGACACAAATTAGTACTCCAGATTGAAGTTACCCAAATGTTGACTTCCAAAATGTGTTCTCTTCAACACGATTTGCTGCTATTCACATTGTCCACTAAAATATACCCTGTCAAATAGAAGTAACTAAAAATGCAGAGTAAGTGTATGTTTTTGTCAGTCCCAATTTTGTTTCTAAATCATTTTAAATGATAGTGTGACTGCTTTCGTTCCTAGATGATTTCCAGGAAGTTCATGATTGCCAAAATATACCCCAACTTGATAGCACTTTCTCTAGAAAAAAAAGAATTATGCTAAAGTTGAGGTACAGTTAAAACAGCATCCACAGTAATGTAGACATGAATGATCCATGTGGACAAACAGAAAGTCCCCCTTGTATTCTGCGAGTTTGTAAACTATCTGTCTGTTTCCTGACGGTTTGAGTCCCTACCTCCGTTGCAGCTACCCTCAAATTAAGTACTTATGATTCAATGTTATAAAATAATACTTCTGTTTGAAATCACCCAACTGAGTAGGCTTTGAAAAATGATCCTAGGTTGCTTGTTGAATTTTTTACTGATTGCAAATTTAAGGTGCATTGTCCTCTGAAAAATACTCCATCAAGAAAGCCTTACTGAATAAATCATAACAAGTGAATGCTTTTGAGAGAGTACAAACTGTGTTTTGATTTAAATTATAAATATGTAACCATTTTTACCAATTCTCTACTGAGACATTTATAGCTGATCAGTCAACCAGCACCGGTTCCTGGCGGCTATCCAACTGAGGTACAAGTACTCCAGGTATCGCCAAAGTTAATGATTTTTTTACATAGCCTCGTGCAATGTGTCAAAAAAGTGAGGCAAAACCGTAAATTTGAAACGCACTCACTTAAATTGTTCCTTGAAGAATCCCAAATTGAATCCTGGTATCTGTCCTCCCAATCCTTCAAATTACTTGTGTTGTTCCTCATAGATTCCTCCTGGTTATAACTCTTGTATGACTGATGTCTGACTAATGGGCTCAACGCCCCACCCCAGTCATCTGCCATTGTTATAGAATCACTGACCATCATGTTGATGTGTTGCGAACGATCTTAAGGGAGAGAACTGACAGATTTGTCTGGCACCTAAAATCACAATTATTTGGAAAGAGAAAGATATAAGCTAAAATTACTGTAAGCGGACTTGATGGTCAGAAATACATGATAGGTCATCACAAAAGTAGAGAAGCGCATTTAAACTTGCTGTGCTATTGCAAAATATCTTCACCTGTCATGAAAATTTGAATCTACGTCACAAGTATTGCAATCCCAAAATGAATCACATACTTTTAAATGTCACAAATGAATGTGCCAGTTTGAAATAACCCAAATGTGTAGGTTTCCAATACATTGCTTGTTGCAAGGAGTCAACAGGTGTTGTACGCCGAAAAGCACCCCAACAATAAGCACGTACGGGGAAAAAATAAACGTTCAACCTTCCGAATCAAGAGCCCCAATCATGTTCAGAAGAGGACTAAATACAATTCAACCATTCTCTTCAACCTAGGTCCATGGCTGTTTCTGAAACATTTCCTTGAAGTTCATGACTGCCAAAATTACCCCAACTTGACAGCACTATTTTTTTTTTAGAAAAAACAGAATTGTGCTAAACTTGAGGTATAGAAAATGCAGCTTACAGTGTAAAACAGACAGGCTAGATCCCTGTCGAAGAAACAGAGCCCTCCCTCATCTCCTATGAACTTGCAGATTATCTGTCTGTAACATGGTGAATTGAATGTGTGCCACAATTGCAGCTACCCCAAAATGAAGCACTTACTGATAAAAGACACAAATTAGTACTCCAGATTGAAGTTACCCAAATGTTGACTTTCAAAATGTGCATCTCTTCAAAATGACTTGCTGCAATGCACATTCTCCACTGAACGATACCCTGTCAAAGAGAACTAAATAAAAATGTAGAGTAAGTGTATATTTTTGTCAGTCCCAATTTTGTTTCTAAATCATTTTAAATGATAGTGTGACTGCTTTCGTTCTTAGATGATTTCCAGGTAGTTCATGATTGCCAATATATACCCCAACTGGATAGCATTTTCTCTAGAGTCCTAACTGTATATCTGAATTATTCCACGTGATACTGTGACTGCCGTTCTTACTGAATAATTTCCTTTGAGATAAAGTTTGCCAAAATATGCCCCAACTTGATAGCACTTTCTTCAGAATAACAGAATTGAGCTAAAGTTGAGGTATAGTTAGAGCAGCAATTTCCAGTAATCTCAAGATTGCCAAAATATAACCCAACTTGATAGCATTTCCTCCAGAGTCCTAACTGTATATCTGAATTATTCCACGTGATACTGTGACTGTCATTCTTACTGTATAATTTCCTTCGAGATAAAGTTTGCCAAAATATGCCCCAACTTGATAGCACTTTCTTCAGAATAACAGAATTGAGCTAAAGTTGCGGTATAGTTAGAGCAGCTTCCCGTGTTAAACTGACATCACAGTTCTTTTAGGATGAACTGGAGCACGCCTCATCTGCTGTTTGTTGACTGAAGACTTAAATATATGCCACAATTGCAGCTACCCCAAAATGAAGCACTTACTGATGAATGACACAAATTAGTACTCCAGATTGAAGTTACCCAAATGTTGACTTCCAAAATGTGTTTCTCTTCAACACGATTTGCTGCTATTCACATTGTCCACTAAAATATACCCTGTCAAATAGAAGTAACTAAAAATGCAGAGTAAGTGTATGTTTTTGTCAGTCCCAATTTTGTTTCTAAATCATTTTAAATGATAGTGTGACTGCTTTCGTTCCTAGATGATTTCCAGGAAGTTCATGATTGCCAAAATATACCCCAACTTGATAGCACTTTCTCTAGAAAAAAAAGAATTATGCTAAAGTTGAGGTACAGTTAAAACAGCATCCACAGTAATGTAGACATGAATGATCCATGTGGACAAACAGAAAGTCCCCCTTGTATTCTGCGAGTTTGTAAACTATCTGTCTGTTTCCTGACGGTTTGAGTCCCTACCTCCGTTGCAGCTACCCTCAAATTAAGTACTTATGATTCAATGTTATAAAATAATACTTCTGTTTGAAATCACCCAACTGAGTAGGCTTTGAAAAATGATCCTAGGTTGCTTGTTGAATTTTTTACTGATTGCAAATTTAAGGTGCATTGTCCTCTGAAAAATACTCCATCAAGAAAGCGCTTACTGAATAAATCATAACAAGTGAATGCTTTTGAGAGAGTACAAACTGTGTTTTGATTTAAATTATAAATATGTAACCATTTTTACCAATTCTCTACTGAGACATTTATAGCTGATCAGTCAACCAGCACCGGTTCCTGGCGGCTATCCAACTGAGGTACAAGTACTCCAGGTATCGCCAAAGTTAATGAATTTTTTTACATAGCCTCGTGCAATGTGTCAAAAAAGTGAGGCAAAACCGTAAATTTGAAACGCACTCACTTAAATTGTTCCTTGAAGAATCCCAAATTGAATCCTGGTATCTGTCCTCCCAATCCTTCAAATTACTTGTGTTGTTCCTCATAGATTCCTCCTGGTTATAACTCTTGTATGACTGATGTCTGACTAATGGGGCTCAACGCCCCACCCCAGTCATCTGCCATTGTTATAGAATCACTGACCATCATGTTGATGTGTTGCGAACGATCTTAAGGGAGAGAACTGACAGATTTGTCTGGCACCTAAAATCACAATTATTTGGAAAGAGAAAGATATAAGCTAAAATTACTGTAAGCGGACTTGATGGTCAGAAATACATGATAGGTCATCACAAAAGTAGAGAAGCGCATTTAAACTTGCTGTGCTATTGCAAAATATCTTCACCTGTCATGAAAATTTGAATCTACGTCACAAGTATTGCAATCCCAAAATGAATCACATACTTTTAAATGTCACAAATGAATGTGCCAGTTTGAAATAACCCAAATGTGTAGGTTTCCAATACATTGCTTGTTGCAAGGAGTCAACAGGTGTTGTACGCCGAAAAGCACCCCAACAATAAGCACGTACGGGGAAAAAATAAACGTTCAACCTTCCGAATCAAGAGCCCCAATCATGTTCAGAAGAGGACTAAATACAATTCAACCATTCTCTTCAACCTAGGTCCATGGCTGTTTCTGAAACATTTCCTTGAAGTTCATGACTGCCAAAATTACCCCAACTTGACAGCACTATTTTTTTTTTAGAAAAAACAGAATTGTGCTAAACTTGAGGTATAGAAAATGCAGCTTACAGTGTAAAACAGACAGGCTAGATCCCTGTCGAAGAAACAGAGCCCTCCCTCATCTCCTATGAACTTGCAGATTATCTGTCTGTAACATGGTGAATTGAATGTGTGCCACAATTGCAGCTACCCCAAAATGAAGCACTTACTGATAAAAGACACAAATTAGTACTCCAGATTGAAGTTACCCAAATGTTGACTTTCAAAATGTGCATCTCTTCAAAATGACTTGCTGCAATGCACATTCTCCACTGAACGATACCCTGTCAAAGAGAACTAAATAAAAATGTAGAGTAAGTGTATATTTTTGTCAGTCCCAATTTTGTTTCTAAATCATTTTAAATGATAGTGTGACTGCTTTCGTTCTTAGATGATTTCCAGGTAGTTCATGATTGCCAATATATACCCCAACTGGATAGCATTTTCTCTAGAGTCCTAACTGTATATCTGAATTATTCCACGTGATACTGTGACTGCCGTTCTTACTGAATAATTTCCTTTGAGATAAAGTTTGCCAAAATATGCCCCAACTTGATAGCACTTTCTTCAGAATAACAGAATTGAGCTAAAGTTGAGGTATAGTTAGAGCAGCAATTTCCAGTAATCTCAAGATTGCCAAAATATAACCCAACTTGATAGCATTTCCTCCAGAGTCCTAACTGTATATCTGAATTATTCCACGTGATACTGTGACTGTCATTCTTACTGTATAATTTCCTTCGAGATAAAGTTTGCCAAAATATGCCCCAACTTGATAGCACTTTCTTCAGAATAACAGAATTGAGCTAAAGTTGCGGTATAGTTAGAGCAGCTTCCCGTGTTAAACTGACATCACAGTTCTTTTAGGATGAACTGGAGCACGCCTCATCTGCTGTTTGTTGACTGAAGACTTAAATATATGCCACAATTGCAGCTACCCCAAAATGAAGCACTTACTGATGAATGACACAAATTAGTACTCCAGATTGAAGTTACCCAAATGTTGACTTCCAAAATGTGTTTCTCTTCAACACGATTTGCTGCTATTCACATTGTCCACTAAAATATACCCTGTCAAATAGAAGTAACTAAAAATGCAGAGTAAGTGTATGTTTTTGTCAGTCCCAATTTTGTTTCTAAATCATTTTAAATGATAGTGTGACTGCTTTCGTTCCTAGATGATTTCCAGGAAGTTCATGATTGCCAAAATATACCCCAACTTGATAGCACTTTCTCTAGAAAAAAAAAGAATTATGCTAAAGTTGAGGTACAGTTAAAACAGCATCCACAGTAATGTAGACATGAATGATCCATGTGGACAAACAGAAAGTCCCCCTTGTATTCTGCGAGTTTGTAAACTATCTGTCTGTTTCCTGACGGTTTGAGTCCCTACCTCCGTTGCAGCTACCCTCAAATTAAGTACTTATGATTCAATGTTATAAAATAATACTTCTGTTTGAAATCACCCAACTGAGTAGGCTTTGAAAAATGATCCTAGGTTGCTTGTTGAATTTTTTACTGATTGCAAATTTAAGGTGCATTGTCCTCTGAAAAATACTCCATCAAGAAAGCGCTTACTGAATAAATCATAACAAGTGAATGCTTTTGAGAGAGTACAAACTGTGTTTTGATTTAAATTATAAATATGTAACCATTTTTACCAATTCTCTACTGAGACATTTATAGCTGATCAGTCAACCAGCACCGGTTCCTGGCGGCTATCCAACTGAGGTACAAGTACTCCAGGTATCGCCAAAGTTAATGAATTTTTTTACATAGCCTCGTGCAATGTGTCAAAAAAGTGAGGCAAAACCGTAAATTTGAAACGCACTCACTTAAATTGTTCCTTGAAGAATCCCAAATTGAATCCTGGTATCTGTCCTCCCAATCCTTCAAATTACTTGTGTTGTTCCTCATAGATTCCTCCTGGTTATAACTCTTGTATGACTGATGTCTGACTAATGGGGCTCAACGCCCCACCCCAGTCATCTGCCATTGTTATAGAATCACTGACCATCATGTTGATGTGTTGCGAACGATCTTAAGGGAGAGAACTGACAGATTTGTCTGGCACCTAAAATCACAATTATTTGGAAAGAGAAAGATATAAGCTAAAATTACTGTAAGCGGACTTGATGGTCAGAAATACATGATAGGTCATCACAAAAGTAGAGAAGCGCATTTAAACTTGCTGTGCTATTGCAAAATATCTTCACCTGTCATGAAAATTTGAATCTACGTCACAAGTATTGCAATCCCAAAATGAATCACATACTTTTAAATGTCACAAATGAATGTGCCAGTTTGAAATAACCCAAATGTGTAGGTTTCCAATACATTGCTTGTTGCAAGGAGTCAACAGGTGTTGTACGCCGAAAAGCACCCCAACAATAAGCACGTACGGGGAAAAATAAACGTTCAACCTTCCGAATCAAGAGCCCCAATCATGTTCAGAAGAGGACTAAATACAATTCAACCATTCTCTTCAACCTAGGTCCATGGCTGTTTCTGAAACATTTCCTTGAAGTTCATGACTGCCAAAATTACCCCAACTTGACAGCACTATTTTTTTTTTAGAAAAAACAGAATTGTGCTAAACTTGAGGTATAGAAAATGCAGCTTACAGTGTAAAACAGACAGGCTAGATCCCTGTCGAAGAAACAGAGCCCTCCCTCATCTCCTATGAACTTGCAGATTATCTGTCTGTAACATGGTGAATTGAATGTGTGCCACAATTGCAGCTACCCCAAAATGAAGCACTTACTGATAAAAGACACAAATTAGTACTCCAGATTGAAGTTACCCAAATGTTGACTTTCAAAATGTGCATCTCTTCAAAATGACTTGCTGCAATGCACATTCTCCACTGAACGATACCCTGTCAAAGAGAACTAAATAAAAATGTAGAGTAAGTGTATATTTTTGTCAGTCCCAATTTTGTTTCTAAATCATTTTAAATGATAGTGTGACTGCTTTCGTTCTTAGATGATTTCCAGGTAGTTCATGATTGCCAATATATACCCCAACTGGATAGCATTTTCTCTAGAGTCCTAACTGTATATCTGAATTATTCCACGTGATACTGTGACTGCCGTTCTTACTGAATAATTTCCTTTGAGATAAAGTTTGCCAAAATATGCCCCAACTTGATAGCACTTTCTTCAGAATAACAGAATTGAGCTAAAGTTGAGGTATAGTTAGAGCAGCAATTTCCAGTAATCTCAAGATTGCCAAAATATAACCCAACTTGATAGCATTTCCTCCAGAGTCCTAACTGTATATCTGAATTATTCCACGTGATACTGTGACTGTCATTCTTACTGTATAATTTCCTTCGAGATAAAGTTTGCCAAAATATGCCCCAACTTGATAGCACTTTCTTCAGAATAACAGAATTGAGCTAAAGTTGCGGTATAGTTAGAGCAGCTTCCCGTGTTAAACTGACATCACAGTTCTTTTAGGATGAACTGGAGCACGCCTCATCTGCTGTTTGTTGACTGAAGACTTAAATATATGCCACAATTGCAGCTACCCCAAAATGAAGCACTTACTGATGAATGACACAAATTAGTACTCCAGATTGAAGTTACCCAAATGTTGACTTCCAAAATGTGTTTCTCTTCAACACGATTTGCTGCTATTCACATTGTCCACTAAAATATACCCTGTCAAATAGAAGTAACTAAAAATGCAGAGTAAGTGTATGTTTTTGTCAGTCCCAATTTTGTTTCTAAATCATTTTAAATGATAGTGTGACTGCTTTCGTTCCTAGATGATTTCCAGGAAGTTCATGATTGCCAAAATATACCCCAACTTGATAGCACTTTCTCTAGAAAAAAAAAGAATTATGCTAAAGTTGAGGTACAGTTAAAACAGCATCCACAGTAATGTAGACATGAATGATCCATGTGGACAAACAGAAAGTCCCCCTTGTATTCTGCGAGTTTGTAAACTATCTGTCTGTTTCCTGACGGTTTGAGTCCCTACCTCCGTTGCAGCTACCCTCAAATTAAGTACTTATGATTCAATGTTATAAAATAATACTTCTGTTTGAAATCACCCAACTGAGTAGGCTTTGAAAAATGATCCTAGGTTGCTTGTTGAATTTTTTACTGATTGCAAATTAAAGGTGCATTATCCTCTGAAAAATACTCCATCAAGAAAGCGCTTACTGAATAAATCATAACAAGTGAATGCTTTTGAGAGAGTACAAACTGTGTTTTGATTTAAATATAAATATGTAACCATTTTTACCAATTCTCACTGAAGACATTTATAGCTGATCAGTCAACCAGCACCGGTTCCTGGCGGCTATCCAACTGAGGTACAAGTACTCCAGGTATCGCCAAAGTTAATGATTTTTTTACATAGCCTCGTGCAATGTGTCAAAAAAGTGAGGCAAAACCGTAAATTTGAAACGCACTCACTTAAATTGTTCCTTGAAGAATCCCAAATTGAATCCTGGTATCTGTCCTCCCAATCCTTCAAATTACTTGTGTTGTTCCTCATAGATTCCTCCTGGTTATAACTCTTGTATGACTGATGTCTGACTAATGGGGCTCAACGCCCCACCCCAGTCATCTGCCATTGTTATAGAATCACTGACCATCATGTTGATGTGTTGCGAACGATCTTAAGGGAGAGAACTGACAGATTTGTCTGGCACCTAAAATCACAATTATTTGGAAAGAGAAAGATATAAGCTAAAATTACTGTAAGCGGACTTGATGGTCAGAAATACATGATAGGTCATCACAAAAGTAGAGAAGCGCATTTAAACTTGCTGTGCTATTGCAAAATATCTTCACCTGTCATGAAAATTTGAATCTACGTCACAAGTATTGCAATCCCAAAATGAATCACATACTTTTAAATGTCACAAATGAATGTGCCAGTTTGAAATAACCCAAATGTGTAGGTTTCCAATACATTGCTTGTTGCAAGGAGTCAACAGGTGTTGTACGCCGAAAAGCACCCCAACAATAAGCACGTACGGGGAAAAAATAAACGTTCAACCTTCCGAATCAAGAGCCCCAATCATGTTCAGAAGAGGACTAAATACAATTCAACCATTCTCTTCAACCTAGGTCCATGGCTGTTTCTGAAACATTTCCTTGAAGTTCATGACTGCCAAAATTACCCCAACTTGACAGCACTATTTTTTTTTTAGAAAAAACAGAATTGTGCTAAACTTGAGGTATAGAAAATGCAGCTTACAGTGTAAAACAGACAGGCTAGATCCCTGTCGAAGAAACAGAGCCCTCCCTCATCTCCTATGAACTTGCAGATTATCTGTCTGTAACATGGTGAATTGAATGTGTGCCACAATTGCAGCTACCCCAAAATGAAGCACTTACTGATAAAAGACACAAATTAGTACTCCAGATTGAAGTTACCCAAATGTTGACTTTCAAAATGTGCATCTCTTCAAAATGACTTGCTGCAATGCACATTCTCCACTGAACGATACCCTGTCAAAGAGAACTAAATAAAAATGTAGAGTAAGTGTATATTTTTGTCAGTCCCAATTTTGTTTCTAAATCATTTTAAATGATAGTGTGACTGCTTTCGTTCTTAGATGATTTCCAGGTAGTTCATGATTGCCAATATATACCCCAACTGGATAGCATTTTCTCTAGAGTCCTAACTGTATATCTGAATTATTCCACGTGATACTGTGACTGCCGTTCTTACTGAATAATTTCCTTTGAGATAAAGTTTGCCAAAATATGCCCCAACTTGATAGCACTTTCTTCAGAATAACAGAATTGAGCTAAAGTTGAGGTATAGTTAGAGCAGCAATTTCCAGTAATCTCAAGATTGCCAAAATATAACCCAACTTGATAGCATTTCCTCCAGAGTCCTAACTGTATATCTGAATTATTCCACGTGATACTGTGACTGTCATTCTTACTGTATAATTTCCTTCGAGATAAAGTTTGCCAAAATATGCCCCAACTTGATAGCACTTTCTTCAGAATAACAGAATTGAGCTAAAGTTGCGGTATAGTTAGAGCAGCTTCCCGTGTTAAACTGACATCACAGTTCTTTTAGGATGAACTGGAGCACGCCTCATCTGCTGTTTGTTGACTGAAGACTTAAATATATGCCACAATTGCAGCTACCCCAAAATGAAGCACTTACTGATGAATGACACAAATTAGTACTCCAGATTGAAGTTACCCAAATGTTGACTTCCAAAATGTGTTTCTCTTCAACACGATTTGCTGCTATTCACATTGTCCACTAAAATATACCCTGTCAAATAGAAGTAACTAAAAATGCAGAGTAAGTGTATGTTTTTGTCAGTCCCAATTTTGTTTCTAAATCATTTTAAATGATAGTGTGACTGCTTTCGTTCCTAGATGATTTCCAGGAAGTTCATGATTGCCAAAATATACCCCAACTTGATAGCACTTTCTCTAGAAAAAAAAAGAATTATGCTAAAGTTGAGGTACAGTTAAAACAGCATCCACAGTAATGTAGACATGAATGATCCATGTGGACAAACAGAAAGTCCCCCTTGTATTCTGCGAGTTTGTAAACTATCTGTCTGTTTCCTGACGGTTTGAGTCCCTACCTCGTTGCAGCTACCC
>NW_026985644.1:0-17325 GCF_018555375.3 Anguilla rostrata | reverse complement strand
GGAGGGTGTTGCTCTGTTGACAGAAATAATCCCTGCATTTTCAGCCGGGCTCCATGATTTTCAGTTGAACTGAGTCCCAATCACTCCCACGGGAAACATCAAATCCCTCTGGCGGTTGTGGAAACGAAAAATCAGGGTTTAGGGGGCCCCCCCAAATTTTTCTGCAGGTACCATTCACATGGCCGTACCCATCTGACTGATTGTCAGCTGATAGAACAGTGTCTCCCTGAAAACGACCGAGCTGCTGGGGACGAGTAAAGGACTAAATTTGCCATTGTCCTGAAATAAAAAAAAGTGAAAATCATGTAAATTCACTTTAAAATCAAAGCAGAAAACAATTGGTTGGGAAATGTGGGTGACATACTTAGGATTTAAACCGATTGTCTGGCAGTCGGGGGTTGCCAGTTAAAACCCCCCCGCCCTGCGGTGTCGAAGTGCCCTTTCCCAGCAAGACCCCCAAACTTCAAAACTGCTCTGGCAAATGAGAGGCATCATTGAAAAACCCTTTTGGGTAAAAGCACTATATAAATGCATTTCCCTTTTCCAAAGTGCTTTTATCTGACATTTCTGGGCAAGCAACAAAAATGTTTTTTATAAAAATTTTAAAGTTTTGAAAAGGGAAACAAGAAAATGTGAACTACAACCAAAATTCCAAATTAAAATGGATCCATCTTTCTTACCCTGTACAAGGAATCCCAGCATCACCAGCAGTAGAAAGTTTGACAACATCATAATGCCGCCTGTGTCAGTGTCTGTGAAAGGACTGGACAGTCACTGATCAGCACTGGGGGTCTTAAAGTGTGTGGAGCAGTGAGGCAGGACAGGTATGCAAAGCCCCTTCCTCTATACAAATCCTGTCACACACAGTTAGAGGAGCTCTGATGTGTGAACAGCAGTGGGTCTGTAGAGGGTTGGGACACGTGCTGTTTTTACCCTGTTAAACATTTAAATGTCAATATTACTATTTTTGGCATTGTAATTTCTGATTTTACAAGCATAACTGGTGAAGACAGGCAGGCTGAATCTGGCTTATCATTGTGTAAAATATGAGTTGAATAAATTCACGTGGCATGTTATGATTGTAGTTTCTTCATGGCAGTTTGGAAAGTCAAAGACATCAATCACGCGCAGGAAATTATTCAGTTACAGTCCATCCATTTAGAATCGATGAAAAGTGAAATACTGTATATTTTGAACATTCACTGATTTCACTCATTCTCAGTTTTTAAATTGCATGATAAATAATGCAACTAGCAATGCGCATTTCATGTTCATTCTTCATCTTTGAGCTAAATCATTAACATTCATTTTTACAGCATTAACTCAAAGAGTTTACAAAGGGAGTGATGCAGTTATCACAGTCTGTATGGTGTGTGAAAGGCCCCTTATGTGTCCTGTAGTCACCCAGGCAGATCACTCTCATCTCCCGCTCAACAAGGAGAGGTACTCCATCATGACTGCTTTACTGGTATTCATGATTTTAATCCTGTGTGAATCAGATATGTCTGCTGGTTTTATATACCTGCTGTTTAAAAATGTTATGCACACAATGCAACTTTTTCTCACTGAACTCAAACGTGTTCTGGTAATACTAATCCAGTACTGAATCCATGCCTGAAATATGATGGATGCTTGTGCAACTGCTCGATATATGTCAACTTAAAAAAATCTCTAATCTTATATCATGAGAATTTGTTATAGAATTATGTGCATGCTGTTTTGTCTGAAGTAAAATTCTCAAATGGTGATGAATAATAATAATATTTGATACAATAAAGCTTGGATAACACCGTAGGAAAAATGCTTCGTATTCACTTGATTGTGCGATTCTATTACACCATGACAATTTTTCACAGATTATTACTGAAATGATAATAATGCAAATGATAGAAATGATATCTCAGATAACAGTAAAATCGGATTCTGTGATTCAGCCCAGCACAGCTGCAATGAAACCAGGATTCCACCAGTATAGAAGCACCATTAATAATAAATTATCATGTATGTATTGAATACATAGTCATAATACCGTTTCTGGAAGCAATTCATTTGAAATCCCACTCATTCCACCTCTGGGAGAATGTACACATCCTCTGCATTAGTCTGAATTCCAGAGCAATATGGAGATGATTGCTGCTTGTGAGCTGATGTACTGTGTGATGCCTGTGATGTTGTGGTACAGAAGTGTGTGTGGTTCAGCAGCAGCTCTGCTATGGGCTCAGTGTGTGTGACACAGAGCAGCTCCTCTTCAGCACAGAGTGGTGTGCATTCTGAGCTGTGGCTCGTTGTTGCTCCCTACAGCCCAGTTGGCAGTACTGCTGTCCCAGACCAGTGCCTCCCCCCTCAGCACCTGCAGTAGGTCCCAGCTGCAGCAGTGCAGTCTCTGTGCAGTCTGACTGAGGGAGGTTTTTGTACGGCTCTCTATCACTGTGTGTATGGCCTGGTATAGCCCTTCTGGCAGTAATAATCTCCAGCATCTTCAGACTGGACTCCAGTGATTTTCAGAGTGAACTGAGTCCCAGATCCACTCCCACTGAAACGATCAGGAATCCCAGACTGGCGAGTTGTGGAATAATAAACCAGAAGTTTAGGAGCCTGACCAGGTTTCTGCAGGTACCAGTGGATATTGTTGCTCACACTCTGACTGGCTGTACAGCTGATAGAGACAGTCTCTCCCAGCTGAACAGACCGAGTTGCAGGATCCTGAGTTAATACAATATCAGCCATTGATTCTGAAAAAACAAAGCATGAAAATTGTTGTCAACATAATGTTATAGTATCAAACGCTGTGCAAAATTCTGATCAGACTTATTATCCTATTATTGTAACCGTTTGCTTGAAAACACTAGTTTTGTGAATTTAAAACAAAGAAAATGTGAACTATAACCAAAATCACAAATTAAAATGGATCTCTCTTTCTCACCTTGTACAAGGAGTCCCAGCATCACCAGCAGTAGAAAGTGTGACATCATCATAACGCTGCCTGTGTCAGTGTCTGTGAAAGGACTGGGCAGTCACTGATCAGTGCTGGGGGTCTTAAAGTGTGTGGAGCAGTGAGGCAGGACGGTTATGCAAAGCCCCTTCCTCTAAACAAATCCTGTCACACACAGTTAGAGGAGCTCTGATGTGTGAACAGCAGTGGATCTATAGAGGGCTGGGACACGTGCTGTTTTTACCCTGTTAAACATTTAAATGTCAATCTTACTATTCATTGGCATTGTAATTTCTGATTTTACAAGCATAACTGGTGAAAACAGGCAGGCTGAATCTGGCTTATCATTGTGTAAAATATGAGTTGAATAAATTCACATGGCATGTTATGATTGTAGTTTCTTCATGGCAGTTTGGAAAGTCAAAGGCATCAGTCACGCGCAGGAAATTATTCAGTTACAGTCCATCCATTTAGAATCAATGAAAAGTGAAATACTGTATATTTTGAACATTCACTGATTTCACTCATTCTCAGTTTTTAAATTGCATGATAAATAATGCAACCATCAATGCGCATTTCATGTTCATTCTTCATCTTTGAGCTAAATCATTATCATTAATTTTTACAGCATTAACTCAAAGAGTTTATAAAGGGAGTGATGCAGTTATCACAGTCTGTATGGTGAGTGAAAGGCCCGTTATGTGTCCTGTAGTCACACAGGCCGATCACTCTCATCTCCCGCTCAACAAGGAGAGGTACTCCATCATGACTGCTTTACTGGTATTCATGATTTTAATCCTGTGTGAATCAGATATGTCTGCTGGCTTTACATACCCGCTGTTTAAAAATGTTATGCACACATGCAACTTTTCTCACTGAACTCAAACGTTTCTGGTAATACTATCCAGTACTGAATCCATGCCTGAAATATGATGGATGCTTGTGCAACTGCTCGATATATGTCAACTTAAAAAAATCTCTAATCTTATATCATGAGAATTTGTTATAGAATTATGTGCATGCTGTTTTGTCTGAAGTAAAATTCTCAAATGGTATTTGTATTTGATACAATAAAGCTTGGATAACACCGTAGGAAAAATGCTTCGTATTCACTTGATTGTGCGATTCTATTGCAGCATGACAATTTTTCACAGATTATTACTGAAATGATAATAATGCAAATGATAGAAATGATATCTCAGATAACAGTAAAATCGGATTCTGTGATTCAGCCCAGCACAGCTGCAATGAAACCAGGATTCCACCAGTATAGAAGCACCATTAATAATAAATTATCATGTATGTATTGAATACATAGTCATAATACCGTTTCTGGAAGCAATTCATTTGAAATCCCACTCATTCCACCTCTGGGAGAATGTACACATCCTCTGCATTAGTCTGAATTCCAGAGCAATATGGAGATGATTGCTGCTTGTGAGCTGATGTACTGTGTGATGCCTGTGATGTTGTAGTACAGAAGTGTGTGTGGTTCAGCAGCAGCTCTGCTATGGGCTCAGTGTGTGTGACACAGAGCAGCTCCTCTTCAGCACAGAGTGGTGTGCATTCTGAGCTGTGGCTCGTTGTTGCTCCCTACAGCCCAGTTGGCAGTACTGCTGTCCCAGACCAGTGCCTCCCCCCTCAGCACCTGCAGTAGGTCCCAGCTGCAGCAGTGCAGTCTCTGTGCAGTCTGACTGAGGGAGGTTTTTGTACGGCTCTCTATCACTGTGTGTATGGCCTGGTATAGCCCTTCTGGCAGTAATAATCTCCAGCATCTTCAGACTGGACTCCAGTGATTTTCAGAGTGAACTGAGTCCCAGATCCACTCCCACTGAAACGATCAGGAATCCCAGACTGGCGAGTTGTGGAATAATAAACCAGAAGTTTAGGAGCCTGACCAGGTTTCTGCAGGTACCAGTGGATATTGTTGCTCACACTCTGACTGGCTGTACAGCTGATAGAGACAGTCTCTCCCAGCTGAACAGACCGAGTTGCAGGATCCTGAGTTAATACAATATCAGCCATTGATTCTGAAAAAACAAAGCATGAAAATTGTTGTCAACATAATGCTATAGTATCAAACGCTGTGCAAAATTCTGATCAGACTTATTATCCTATTATTGTAACCGTTTGCTTGAAAACACTAGTTTTGTGAATTTAAAACAAAGAAAATGTGAACTATAACCAAAATCACAAATTAAAATGGATCTCTCTTTCTCACCTTGTACAAGGAGTCCCAGCATCACCAGCAGTAGAAAGTGTGACATCATCATAACGCTGCCTGTGTCAGTGTCTGTGAAAGGACTGGGCAGTCACTGATCAGTGCTGGGGGTCTTAAAGTGTGTGGAGCAGTGAGGCAGGACGGTTATGCAAAGCCCCTTCCTCTATACAAATCCTGTCACACACAGTTAGAGGAGCTCTGATGTGTGAACAGCAGTGGGTCTACAGAGGGCTAGGACACGTGCTGTTTTTACCTTGTTAAACATTTAAATGTCAATATTACTATTTATGGCTTTGATAATTCTCATTATATAAGCATAACTTGTGAAGACAGTCAGGTTTAATATGGCTTATCATTGTATGAAATATGTGTTGAATGAATTCATGTTGCATGTTATGATTGTAGTTTCTTCATGGCAGTTTGGAAAGTCATAGACATCTGTCAGGCACAGGGAATAATTAAGGTGCAGTATATCTATCTAAAATTTATGAAAAGTGAAATACAAGATTACAATGAATATTCCCTGATTTCACTCAGAAGACCATCTTTCTTTGAGTTTAATGGAGTTGCATTTTAGAATACTAGTAATGAAGATGCTTGTGTTCAGATATTGGGGAAAACTGACTTAACCTTACAAAAATGTATTTCATGTTTCAAACAAGGATTTATCCTCATATAGGTGCTAAACTGTAATTCCTCCATCAGTCCTGAAGAGCTCAGATAATCCTGCTCTTCCCCGTGTGCAGCCAGCAGCCGCTAATTCTCATTTAGCTCTCAGCCAGCTGAGCAGCGCAGCCACTGAATCTGGGAGCTCACACTGCGCAGCTGGCACAGGCAGACTGCAGGCACACAGTCACCCAGAGGAATCGCTTTTCCTCAGAGAGAAAGGGACGACTGAGCTGAAGGAGTCCCTCCCTCCCTCCTGTGGTGACCTCACAGATAATGATATGATGCCTTCTGCACAGCGGCTCATCGGATTGGTCAGCGGTGCTGTCAGACTGTAGCTTGTGCTCCTTTATTACTGGGTTGGAGGATCGGATCAGAAGCAGCAGTGGAGCTCTCTGATTGGTCAGGGTGTGTAGCAGCAGCCTGTGTAAGGTGTGCTGGGAGAGCTCTGGACTGAGCGACTCCACTGTGCTGGACTGCCTGCAGTTCACTGCTGCTGGGCTCTGTGCCATCCTGTGTTAAACTCATTAACAATAAATTCATTTAGAAATGTGATATTTTATGTGAGAGCACTGCTTCAGAACAACACATGTATGTTGGCCAAGGGAATGATTATAAAGCAAAATCATTGGAAAGTCTTCGACATTGTATTCCTAATTAAAAGTTTGGATACACTGAAAATAATATATATGACAATTATTTAGATTTCAGAGTATAAATATTTTTATAAAAATCCAGTACAGCTCAGCGGTCCAAATCAATGCCTCCCCCCTCAGCACCTGCAGTAGGTCCCAGCTGCAGCAGTGCAGTCTCTGTGCAGTCTGAATGAGGGAGGTTTTTGTATGGCTCTCTAACACTGTGTGAGCGGAGTGCTATAGTCCTGCTGACAGTAATAATCTCCTGCATCTTCAGCCTGGACTCCTGTGATTTTCAGTGTGAACTGAGTATCATATCCACTCCCACTGAAACGATCAGGAATCCCAGTGTGGCGCCTTGACGCATCATGAATCAGAAGTTTAGGAGCCTGACCAGGTTTCTTCAGATACCACTGGAGATCATAGTACACATGCTCACTGGCTGTACAGGTGATAAAGACAGTGTCTCCAGGCTGAAAAGACCAAGCTGCTGGATCCTGAGTCAAAACTATATCTGCCATTGATTCTGAAATACAAAAAAAAATGGAATGGATGTCATTGCGCATTAATATTGTAAAAACACAATGCAATATTTTGCTCATAATCAGTCTATAGTGGCACTGTTATGACAGCAGCTGTGTTTTGAAAAGTATGCAATGAAAATATAAAACGTAACCAAATTCTCAAGGTAAAATGGATCCATCTTTCTTACCCTGTACAAGGAGTCCCAGCATCACCAGCAGTTGATAGACTGACATCATCGTAATCCTGCCTGTGTCAGTGTCTGTGAAAGGACTAGACAGTTACTGATCAGTTCTGGGGGTCTTAAAGTGTGTGGAGCAGTGAGGCAGGACAGGTATGCAAAGCCCCTTCCTCTATACAAATCCTGTCACACACAGTTAGTGGAGCTCTGATGTGTGAACAGTAGTGGGTCTATAGAGGGCTGGGACACCTGCTCTATTCACTGCTGTCTTTACCTACTCTGATCTCTCTCTCTCTCTCTCTCTCTCTCTCTCTCTCTCTCTCTCTCTCTCTCTCTCTCTCTCTCTCTCTCTCTCTCTCTCACCTGATTCCCAGTGTGTGCAGGACCATGGACAGCAGCCGCTGGCCAGAGTGGCCAGATAAAAGGGTCACTGCCCAGAGGCTGGGGATCTCCCTCTGGTACTGCTTCACTAGCGCTGTGTGATCGTCCCCACAGATGCTGATCAAAGCCTGGAAGCCTATGGCTCTCTGAACTCATGAACCTGGTGTTCTGTTCTCACCCGCAAACTCTTCACTACATCTGAAGACATTTGGAAACCACCTCACAGATTTAAAAAATGGAAGAAGAAAAAAAAAAAAAAAAACAGGAATAATTGAAGTCCAAATTGTCTAGTTCAGTGAAGTGCAGTTTTGAGGGTCCAGGTGATACATCTGGAGATCCAGGCTATGTTGAGGCTTGGCTTGGGGAGGAGTGAATCTGCAGCGGTCCATGACTATGGAGTGAGGGACAGGGATCCAGCAATCACTTGAACTCAGGGCGAGGAAACAAAGCTGAATTGATCTGTGAACTCAGGGCAAGTGAGGGCAAGGATCCCCAGGGGAAAATAAACAAAGAAAATGAAGTTAGCCACTATATATATTTTCAACA
The DNA here is from genome assembly GCF_018555375.3 of Anguilla rostrata. Classification (NCBI taxonomy): domain Eukaryota; kingdom Metazoa; phylum Chordata; class Actinopteri; order Anguilliformes; family Anguillidae; genus Anguilla; species Anguilla rostrata. The sequence goes on along the minus strand of NW_026985644.1, from coordinate 9,241 downwards.
CACAAGGAGTCAAGGAATACACAGAGGATGTATTGATTACTTTAACAGACTGTGATCCTTCAGTGACCCAGGATTGAAACTTACACTTTCATATCAGTGTTATTATCCCTGGGGTAGAAACGGCACTGATCAAGACGAAACTATAAATTCAGTTAAAGTGGCCATCGTATCAAGAATGCTTTCTGTTCAAGTTGTGTTCAAAATAAGGTCTGAGTAAGACTAAGAAAAATACAAATTAAAAAAGGTTGAATGATTACCTGTATGGCTCTCCATGGAATTGAATTCCTCCGGGATTCGAAAACAGCAGGAAACTATGACGCTTTCCAAAGAGGAGGTGAAGAGCGCTCCTCTGCTCATCTCGCGCTACTACACCTGTCACCGTCACATCATTTATCATTTCCTACGAATCGAACAGCATTTGTCATAGGAAGTGTTTTGAAACATATTTAATATTGATGACTCAGACACCATAACGACTTGCGTTGATAAGCTTAACAAACATCATCTTAATTGTCGTTCTAAGATTCTCCAGCAGGGGACCTCCTAGCGCTACACATGTCTGACGGGTCAGCAGTGTGCACAACAGGCAGGTTTTTGTACAGCCGGTTAATCAGACTGAATCACTGTGGTGGACTTTCGGTGGCGGGACCAAATTGGAAGTCGGCAGTAAGTGGCTATACAAACAAGGCTTTTCAACATTTTCCGCAAAAATATTAGAAGATTCGATCTGTTTCGATACATTCATTTTACATTAAGTTTCTGCGGGTTGTTTGCATTTTACGTTCCACATTCTATTTTCTGCCGGCTGAATCAGTCACTGAAGTTGAACTAGAAGTAAAATAAAAGATATGCATGTGAAAAGTTCAAAAGAGCACGATACATTTGCGTCGGATACATACAAATAGAAGTACACGGAACAATTTTTTTACAAGCGAATCGTTGATACATTTGAAAAGCTGCGTGAAGTCGTAAAAACCAACGGACGGCTGTGTCTCTTGAGTGAGAGGTTTTTGTACGGCGGGTGAATGAGTCTGTATCACTGTGGTACACTTTCGGTGGCGGCACAAAACTGTCAGTTGGACGTAAGTAATTCTCTTCCACATCCCTCACTGTCGATGTTTTTGCCTTCTTTTTTTAATATTCTGTCATTTTCCGACGTTCGATGTCGTGAATCAAAATTGTAATTATGGAGATGCGTGAATTAAAAACAGAAATGTTATAGTTAGATTGTCAAATGATTTAAAATGCGTTTTTATTCTAGCCCATTTTACTTCAGACAGTCTTTATCGTAGTGATGTTTAGATGGCCGTAATGCAGTAACTTTGCTATTTTGCGCTCGAGGTGAACTAAATTAAATTGCATTGGCTCACTTGCCGTCGGCAGGATCACGGCGGCTCTGCAGGAGAATGTCATTTTTGGCTCAATCTGCAAAACGACAATCTCTTTCTCAGAAATGTGGAATAAAATAGTGTTGTCCACCTAACACTAAATATAAACACAGTTAAATTATTTAATCTGAGTTAATTATTTTTCACACTTTAAAATGAAGTTGGATCATAGCCTGCGCACACTTTGTCGTTTGTGTTGGTTGAAATCCGATCGTTTTATTCATTCAGATTTTAATTTTAATTTTAAAGATTTTAATTTTAATTTACGATCGCATCATTATATTAAAATTTTTGTTACATTACAGATATATGTTCTGTAGTCCGGTGTCATAACATTCTCTAGTCTACTGTATATTGGTTTGATTTAAAAAAAAAAAAAATTAAAAAGCAAGGAATTTCCAATGCAAGAACATATTTACCAAATGGGTAATTCTTTTGAAAACTTAATGTAAAAGTTTCATGAAAACAGTTTCTTGCTGTTGGAGTGCGCGTTCAGTTCATACACGTGAAGGAACACAACGGGAACCTCGTAACATGTGGTGCATTCTGTAGCTTGTCAGCGTAAATATCATTATGTATCCATTCTTTTGCAAGAAGTTCTGCGTATTTTTTGGGTCTATCGTACTGAAATGATCGACAGTTGAAGCTGCAAATGTGGAGTAAATTGAAAGTAACTGCACTAGAAGCAGTTCTGGATGTGGTGAAGATTTTTATCATAGTTAAGTACTACCGTCACACAATATGATAATAATGGAATGCATGCAGACAGAACCTTTAATAATGTCAATGTGCTTTATATTGTAGACACTCCAAATTAGTTACAAGTGATAACTTCTGTAGGACATTCACGTCTCATCGCAAGGACAGAATGATTGACACATGGAGGGGGCGTGTCCACTGTCTGACCTCACTGTCTCTGCTGTGTCTCCCAGGTGACACAGTCCCCGCCCTCACAGTCCTGCCCCCCTCCCGGGAGGAGCTGAGTCAGCAGGGAAAGGCCACACTGGTGTGCCTGGCCAACCGGGGCTTCCCCTCGGACTGGGCCCTGCGCTGGAAGGTGGACGGTGCCGACGTCAGCTCGGGCGTGGCCGGGAGCGCGGGGGTCCTGGGGCAGGACGGCCTGTACAGCTGGAGCAGCTCCCTGACCCTCAGCGCGGACGCCTGGAAGAAGGCGGAGTCGCTGACCTGCGAGGCCACGCAGGGGTCCCAGTCCACCCCCTCTCAGACGCTGAGGAGGGACCAGTGTTCTGAGTAGGCCTGGGGGGGGCAGCTCACACCCTCTGATCTCACTGTTTTTACCCTGTTCTGCTCTCAGCCCCTCTGCCCCTTACTGTTGACACACTGAACTCAGTCTGTGTGTGAATCCCCTCCACCAGCCTGAGCTTTTACTGCTAATGTCTCACATGTGCTCTGCTTGTGCTGCTCAACAAACATGCACACACACGCCTCCTTACTTGTGTTTGTGTGATTTTGGCGATAGCTGTTAGATCAAACTCGTTGACATAATAAAGATAATTTGAACAGATTTGACTGCCTGTGATTATTATAAAATAGAGTTTGGTGCTCCTGGTGATCCACTTGTTTTTGCTCAAAATCTCCTGATTCCACCAAGTCGCCCTTTTGCATGAAATCAGAATTATCCTCAGACCACTGAACATATTTTTACAACACACCCAATAATTCAAATGAATGGCAATGAAAATATGTATTAAAAATGTAACTGACAATGAAACACAATATTTAAGTCAGTAGTTTAATCGCAAATAGATATTTATTCCTGAATCTGAACAGCGTATTTGATATAAATTTAGGAAGAATCACCTAGAATGTAACTGAGTTTTCTTTTCACGGACAATATAATTATAATTAATTACAAGAAGTACTATAAACAAATGAAATTATAAAAAGACCATATCAATAAAAAACGTAATTAAGCAAGGACTGTGGGTCCACTACATACTTAAAGTCCTTCATTTGATATTATACACAGAATGTGATACTCTATTTTATTGGGATGTTTCTTATTGAATAAATGCAGGTGTTTATGGTGGGCTCCATAGTGCTGAGAGGCTGTGTGTGAAGTGAGCGATGCGGAATCAGTCAGGGAGGGGCAGGCCCAGCTCTGGAGCCCTGCTGAGAGGAGCAGTGATGTGTGAGCGCGCTCAGAGCAGTCCTGTGCGGCAGGAAGTGCGCTCGACTCACACTGAGCCCCTGGGGACGGCCCAGACACCTGGGCACAGCGGCGCCCTGTTCCCAGTTTGGGTCAGTCCCGCTGAGGGACCAGCAGAACCAGCCTGCCCCGCCCTGCGTATGCAAACATGAGTTTCACTCCCCCTCCTACCCCACGTATGCAAATCTGAGTTTCACTCCCCTCACCCACAGCTTGCAGTTTCTCAGCCCGTTTCTCAGATGTTTGAACAAAAGGAGGTGGAGGACTCATTTCTATACTGAGGTGAGAAAGGGAGGGGGCTGGACCTCACACCTGCGTCAGCATGAATCTCAGATTAGAGATTTCAGATGTGTGGAGGAACTTAAAGCTGTATTCCATCCGTACAGAAACAAACAAGACATTATGGGATACATTTAAACACAAAGATGAACTAACAAAAATGTGTTCTTGTTTCATTAATATTTAAAGCACAAAATTTATTCTAACCAAAAGTTTATCATATTTACTATCTGCATTTTGCTTGCTAAAACAACTTGCAGATATTATATTATATTCTATATTATAATATATTCAATTGCTTCACTGATTTTGGTTTCAGTCATCTTCATTTGTCAACAGCAACTTCCTGAAGTGAGACATTTTATCCAATTAGCTCCACTTCTCAAACGTGCCTGCATACTGCATTATTTCTAGTAGAAGTCTGATGAGAATGGTGGGTTGGGTCCATTCTTTAACTTCTGATTCATCAGTGTCACCACAGAAGGTATTCACTGGTGGTGCAAGCAGAGAAGTATATTAGATAGGAGAAGCAGTAACTGTGTGGCACACCTACACGAAAATATGTCCAAGAAAATATTTTTTAAAATGTTTATGCCGACATGCATGCACATACTGTCTATGGGAAATGTAATGGAGGTAAGTCTGATGGAAGAGCAAGCTGAATCCAGAATTAATAATGAAAGACAAGTGAACAGAACTGTAAAAATCTGATACTATCATTCAGTCCAGCACAGCCGAGGTTAAACCTATATCCCACTTGAACAGAAACACCATTAATAACATGAATTATAGTGTATGTATTGAATACGAACTCATAATACCATTCTGGATTAATTAATTTGAAATCCCACTCATTCCAGCTCTGGGAGAATGTACCCATCCTCTGCATTAGTCTGAACTCATGAGCAAAATGGAGATGATTGCTGCTTGTGAGCTGATGTACTGTGTGATGCCTGTGATGTTGTGGTACAGAAGTGTGTGTGGTTCAGCAGCAGCTCTGCTATGGGTTCAGTGTGTGTGACAGAGCAGCTCCTCTTCAGCACAGAGAGGTGTGCATTCAGAGCTATGGCTCGCCCCCTACAGCCCAGTTTGCAGTACTGCTGTCTCAGACCAGTGCCTCCCCCCTCAGCACCTGCAGTAGGTCCCAGCTGCAGCAGTGCAGTCTCTGTGCAGTCTGACTGAGGGAGGTTTTTGTACGGCTCTCTATCACTGTGTGAACGGAGTGCTATCATCCTGCTGACAGTAATAATCTCCTGCATCTTCAGCCTGGACTCCAGTGATTTTCAGTGTGAACTGAGTCTCAGATCCACTCCGACTGAAACGATCAGGAATCCCAGACTGACGAGTTGTGGCATAATCAATCAGAAGTTTAGGAGCCTGACCAGGTTTCTGCAGGTACCAGTGGAGGTTGCTGTAAACGCTCTCACTGGCTGTACAGCTGATAGAGACAGTGCCTCCAGGCTGAACAGACCGAGCTGCTGGAGACTGAGTCAGAACTATATCTGCCATTGATTCTGAAATACAAAAAATGGAAATGAATGTCAATGCACATTAGTATTGTCAAACACAATGCAATATTCTGGTTATAATTAGAATAGAATGGCACTATTATGACAACAGCTATGTTTTGAAAAGTAAGCAATGAAAAAATAAAACATAAGCAAAAGTTAACATGGATGAATTCTTCTTACCCTGGACAAGGAGTCCCAGCATCACCAGCAATAAGATGTTTGACATCATCATAATGCTGCCTGTGTCAGTGTCTGTGAAAGGACTGGACAGTCACTGATCAGTGCTGGGGGCCTTAAAGTGTGTGGAGCAGTGAGGCAGGACAGGTATGCAAAGCCTCTTCCTCTATACAAACCCTGTCACACACAGTTAGAGGAGCTCTTCTGTGTGAACAGCAGTGGGTCTACAGAGGGCTGGGACATGTGCTGTTTTTACCCTGTTAAACGTTTAAATGTCAATCTTACTATTTTTGGCTTTGTAATGTATGATTTTTGAAGCATAACTGGTGAAAACAAGCTAGCTGAATATGTATTATCGTTGTGTCAAATGTGTGTTAAATTCACATTGCGTGTTCTGATTGTAGTTTCTTAATTGGAGGTCAGAAAGTCAAAGACATCAGTCAGGCGCTGGATATTATGGAGTAAAAGTCCATCCATTTAGAATAAATGAAACATGAAATACAATGTTATTATGAATGTTCACTGTTTTCACTCATTCTCAGTTTTCAATCATTCTCAGTTTTTAAATCACATGATAAATAATGCAACCATCAATGCACATTTCATGTTCATCTGTCATCTTTGAGCTAAATCACTACATTTATCTTACAAAATTACAGCAGTAACTCAGTGGGTTATAAAGGGAGTGATGCAGTTATCACAGTCTGTATGGTGTGTGAAAGGCCCCTTTATGTGTCCTGTAGTCACACAGGCCGATCACTCTCATCTCCCGCTCAACAAGGAGAGGTACTCCATCATGACTGCTTTACTGGTATTCATGATTTTAATCCTGATTTTAATCAGATATGTCTGTTGGTTTTACATACCCGCTGTTTAAAAATTTTATGCACACAATGCTACTTTTTCTCACTGAACGCAAACTTGTTCTGGTAATACTAATCCAGCACTGAATCCATGCCTGAAATATGATGGATGCTTGTGCAACTACTCGATATATGTCAACTTAAAACAAATCTCTAAGCTTATGTCATGTGACTTTGTTATGGAATTATGTGCATGCTGTTTTGTCTGAAGCATCATTCTCAAACGGTGATGAATAATAATAATATTTGATACATTAAAGCTTGGATAACACCGTAGGAAAAATGCTTCGTATTCACTTGTTTGTGCAATACGATTACACCATGACAATTTTTCACAGATTATTACTGAAATGATAATAATGCAAATGATAGAAATGATATCTCAGATAACAATAAAATCTGATACTGCGATTCAGACCAGCACAGCTGCGATGAAACCAGGATTCCACCAGAATAGACGCACCATTAAAAATTAATTATCATGTATGTATTGAATACATAGTCATAATAACTTTTCTGGAAGCAATTCATTTTAAACCCCAATCATTCCACCTCTGGGAGAATGTACACATCCTCTGCATGTGTCTGAACTCCAGAGCAATATGGAGATGATTGCTGCTTGTGAGCTGATGTGCTGTGTGATGCCTGTGATGTTGTGGTACAGAAGTGTGTGTGGTTCAGCTGCAGCTCTGCTATGGGTTCAGTGAGTGTGACACAGAGCAGCTCCTCTTCAGCACAGAGAGGTGTGTATTCAGAGCTATGGCTCGTTTTCGCCCCCTACAGCCCAGCTGGCAGTACTGCTGTCCCAGATCGGTGCCCCCCCCCCCCTTTGTTTTGATATATTCTAGTATCAGAAATAAGATATCATGCATGCGCAGGAAAGGATTCAAATGTATATTCTATTGAAACGAATGTGAACTAAAATATTGTCAAAGTGAACTTTTCCTTTTGTCACTATGAACATTGTTTCATCTCTGATTTCTTTTTTTTTCCTCTATCTGATATCATATTCACTGAGTCATGCTTTCCATGCCCAGTTTTTCAATGCCCCCCCACCACTTTGTGAAAGCACAGAGAAACTACATTTCCCATAATGCACATTCTCCCAGCAACCACTTCTTTCCCTCACTGCAGATCACTCAGTTACATGTACGGGGGGGGGACTGTATATCCTGTTCAGCATATACAGACAGACTACTCCATTGTGGTGTTGCTTCAAACTGCACCGGTTAGGTCTACATGTTATTCCAGCCTGGGGTTTTTTTTTTACACAAAGCAGGGTCACTGAATTAACTGGATATCAGTCCTGAGTAAACCCTGGAGCAGATCTTTTTACTTCAGTCCATGTGCCATATTTTGGACGGTTCCGGGTTTTACTCAGCGCACTTACCCGGCATACTCAGTAATCCTGCTTTATGAAGCAGGGCCCTGTAGTTTCCTCTCCCTCATTATACTGCAGTGCTTTTATATCAGGAGCAACACAGCACTCTCTGTCTCCTCCCTGTGGTCACACATTGTAATGGCAGCTTGTGCCTTGCATAGAAGCTCAGCGCATAGTGGTGTCCCCTCCAACCATAGAATGCTGATTACTTGAATATTTGGAAGGGAGCACAGGGTCAATGCTGCATAATAATAACAATGCTTTTGATCACACCTACTGTACATACATGCAAATGAATGAGCGAGATTTCCTATGATGTATCAGTTTTTTCACAGCCAAGGGTGAAAGTGAAGTCAGTGCAGAAGATAGAGCTGAGTTTGGAGTTTGGGAAAGAGCAGGAGGAACACTGCTGGGGGGTGTGAGAGTCACTCTCATCTCTGAATGCCCTGTAGCCGGTAGCTCATTGGAATTTGGTATTAATTTCCAAAGATCCTGTGCAACTACAGGAAAGGAAATATTCTAGAATGTGTCTGTGTCTCATCATCAAAATTAAGGTAACATTGACCAATGTGCACAAAATCTGTTTAGATCCTTAATTATAATTCACCCCTGGAAAAATCTCAAATATGTAAAAAAAAAAAAAAAACTATTACATTAAAGATATTTCACTTGTGTGTGTTGAGTCCCACCTCTGGTCCAGTAAATGTAATTGAATAGTAATTCACCATTTCAGTCTTTAGTTAAATCTGTGCATCTTTTCCTTGTGTTCACAAAATGCTGATTGGGTCCCCCTTCCTATTTCTGTTTCAGAAGAGATTAAACAATTTGAATCTGACCAATTCCTGTGTCTCAAGTGTGTTCCTTCAATAAAAAGTTTATGCATATACAATTCAAATGGATCTTAGCAGGAAGGTTTTGGATGTGCTCACATTAACATTTAGAGACATGGTGTTAAATATGAGAATATGAGAGTTATAAATACATAATACAGTTCAGAATTTGAGCAGAGCCCCTCAGTGTTCCAGACCAGTGCCTCCCTCCGCAGCACCTGCAGTAGGTCCCAGCTACAGCAGTGCAGTCTCTGTGCAGTCTGACTGAGGGAGGTTTTTGTACGGCTCTCTAACACTGTGTGAGCGGCAAGAAGCCGCTCTGCAGAGAGTAATAATCTCCTGCATCTTCAGCCTGGAATCCAGTGATTTTCAGTGTGAACTGAGTCCCAGATCCACTCCCACTGAAACGATCAGGAATCCCAGACTGGCGAGTTGTGGCATCATTAATCAGAAGTTTAGGAGCCTGACCAGGTTTCTGCAGGAACCAGTGGAGTAAGAACTTGCTAACACCTTTGTGGTAAACACTCTGACTGGCTTTACAGCTGATAGAGACAGTCTCTCCCAGCTGAACAGACCGAGCTGCTGGTGACTGAGTCAGAACTACATCTGCCATTGATTCTGAAATAGAAACCATGGAAATGG
>NW_026985643.1:0-17145 GCF_018555375.3 Anguilla rostrata | reverse complement strand
TAATTCATTTACAAGAGTTGCCTTAGGGGCTAGTGATCTGATATTAATTAATCCAATTTTAGCTGAGTTTTGTCAGCCGCATTATTAGTAGAATAACAAGGTCTGATTTTTTGCAGATTAGCCATACAAACACCACTATGGTCTTTATTTAACTAACATTTGTCTGTGCCTGTGCCAAATGTCAGAAGAAAGGGGGCCATTTGGGTAAGAATTTCTTCTGTAGAACTGTCAGAGTTCTGTCCAACAGGACGTCTAATTCTCAGGCCCAAAGTGCTGCAGTTGGAGAGTGTAACAAAGAACTTCCTCAGAGCATCACAAACTGAAAATCCTCAATATCACTCTTCATCACTCGCGATTACTGTTACATGCACATATCAGATTTTACAGTATATTGCACTATTTAATCATAATAATGTATAAACTCTTCTTTGCAGACTGAACAGCTGTGACCTCACAGAGAAGTCCTGTGAAATTGTGGCCTCTGCTGTTCAGTCATCAAACATACCCCTGAGAGATCTGGACCTCAGCTACAATAACCTGGGAGATTCAGGAGTGAAGCTGCTCTGTGCTGGACTGATGAGTCCAAACTGTAAACTACAGAGACTGGACCTCAGCTACAATAACCTGGGAGATTCAGGAGTGAAGCTGCTCTGTGCTGGACTGATGAGTCCAAACTGTAAACTACAGAGACTGGGGTGAGTAGTGCTGTGTACTGTGTGACCTTAATTAAATAGAATTAGTGATTATGGATCTGTGCAGTGAAATATAGGGTTGAACAGAGAGCTGAACCTGAAGAATCTCTTGTAGTTCACTTTGTTGATCTCTTTTTATGAATTTTAGACTCAATCAAATAACCCTGAGTCTACTTTTACTAAGCATGAAGAAGTTAAGCATCTGAAGTCTTTCCTCAAAACTTATCTTTCATACCAGGAACCAATTTGGTTTCCTTTCTTTCAACCTTTTCCAGATCCTCTATATCTTTCTTGTAGTACAGTCCCCAGAACTGCACACAATTCTGTAAGTGTGGTCTGACAGAGGTATTGTATAAAATAAGTATAACTTCCTTGGATTTACAGGGCTACAGACTAACTTTTTACATTGGCTGCATTGGTGCACCTAACTTTTTCATTTAGGTGCACCAGCACATAATTTAGTTAGACCCAAAATTTTTCACTGCGCCTTTTGTCACCGTAATAATACATTTTAAGTGTTACCTTTTTTGTCAGTTCCCATACACATTGGTAATTTCTTAGCACATTATGTAAATGATTGTAAACAGGAATAAAGGTGCAGATAAATGTTTTTTCTTTATGTAAATCACAGCACAACAAGAAATCGCAATAACCTCAATTGTTTAAAAAATAAACTTAAAAAGTGCTGATGTTTAAAGTGCTTGACAAACTCAAATAAATAAATCAAACTCAAATAACTCAAATAAAAGTGTGCGCTGCTCCCGGAGGAGTACAGGGCGCGGTTTCACACATACACACTAGTGATGCGCGGATCGGCTCTGACGTCATCCGAATCCACATGTACGCAATCATCCACCCGCCACCCACCCGAACAAATTATTTTCTCCGATTTAGAGACCCGCACCCGATCACACATTACCGCTATTTCTCATTATTTCGCAGCTGTTGCATATGACATACCCAGCACTTGACTCGTCCTTCACTAAATCTTTCCCACACGGAACTTTTCTGCCCTTCCTTTTTTTAATTCTCCTTTTTTAATTTTCTCTCAGATCTTTTTTGCCTCCATTGCTACTGTGGAGGAACACCCCTTCTTAGGTTCGGTGTGTGAGTCGGTGATGAAAGAATAAAGACTAGAAATTATGATTTCTTCTAATAACCTTTTTATTCTCTTTAATCAATATAGCTATATAGGGCGATATAGCTCAGGAGGTAAGACCGATTGTCTGGCAGTCGGAGGGTTGCCGGTTCAAAACCCACCCTGGGCATGTCGAAGTGTCCTTGAGCAAGACACCTAACCCCTAACCTCTAACTGCTCTGGCGAATGAGAGGCATCAATTGTAAATAATTGCTTGTGTGATCACTTGTTTGCAGTGCAGCATGCGGCTCCAGAATGCCGCCCCCCTTGCCCGTTTTGTTAGTGCAGTCCATTTACCATTTACCATAATCCTTTTCATGTACGTAGGCCTACGGGAGGTCTCTAGTACCATAAAGATACATAGAGAGCTTCTTCGCATTATGTTTTTACATCCTTTTTATACAACCTGATGCATCTTCCCTTTAAAATAACCAATCCCAGCCTAGGTCAAACATATGTTTCATAAGTTAGTTTAACAATAACTATTATATAATCTTCCATTTTAATCAATGACAGATATTTCACTACACACACTTACAGAGAAATGTATATGCATGACTTGAATAACAAGTATTTGTCCTCATGGTTAACAATTGTTCCATCTTCCAGTTTCAAAGTACATGCACTTTACATGCATTCACTACATGCTGTAATCCAACTGAAATATTGACTCATATACACACCACCATGTTGTAACAAACTATGTTTATATCATTACTGTTGCCGTGATTACTTTGATTTTCATTAATTCATTTTAATAGAATATAATCTATACATTTACTAGATATAGCAAATCAGTTCTTTCTAGATCAGTATCCTTTCTCTTCTCTTACAACTCAAAGGTCTTCTACACAAGACTGTTTCCCAACAGAAGTTACTAAAATTCCACTAAGTAAATGTTTACAATTTTCCCTCCTGCAACTGGGGTTCAAAGATTCTCTAGGTAGCTAGTATGCATCAGTGTACAAGGAGACCACTATCTTTCCTTAGTTACAAATAGACATAACACAGAATACCTATTGTTCTTCAGAGGTCATCCCATAATCACATACATTTAAATATATTCTTGATCAGTACAATCTTTAATAAGAAGAAATGTAAAAACATTAAAAGAATGAAGAAAACCCTAACTTCCACACTACTTAAGACAAATGGATTTCGCAATTGGTGCAACGAGAGTCTAGTCTGCTAATTCGCGCCTGACGAAAAATGAAGCTTAAAATATGTTCACATTTTAGAGAATGTAATTAATATTTTCCTCATTAATGATGTATTATTTCACCCACCCGCAACCCATCCGCTATTAATCAGAATGTTAATTTTTATGACTCGGCCCACCCGATCCGCAGATTAACCGTGGTGCCCGCGGATATAACTGCGATCCGCACATCACTAATACACACATGCCTTATTTTTTTCCCCACCCGCATTCAGCGAAGAAGAATATCAGGGTCAGAGCCAATCAGAGGCAGAGTAGGGGCGGGTCTTCACAGAATGCGGGTGGGGGAAAAAAATAACACACACATAGACAGACCTGCTAAATGTCAGGTCCACCGGTGTGACTAATGAAAATGTTCAGTCGCACTTGACAGATCTTTGGTCGCATGTTCAACCAAAATGGTCGCACTCCGGAGCCTTGATTTATACTCACTACTATCCCAGCATCCTGTTGGCTTTTTTACTGTAACAGCACAGTTCCTAGAACCTGAAAGGATTTGATCAACTATTACTCCCAAAATTGAGCACATTCCAATGTTGTTCCTCCCATAAAGTAATCTAGCCTTGTGTTATTATTTCCCACGTGTAGAACTTTACATTTAGCTTTATTGAGTTTCATTTGCCAGGTTTCTGCCCATTTCTGGATTCACTTCTGTCATATATTGCAGTCTTCATCCATCCCCATTATTCACTACCTATGAACTCTAATGAAATCCATACTTATACCCCACTCTCTTTCATACGCTGACCTTGTGATGAAGATACGTTGTACTCCTTCACTTTACACACCTGTGTGTGCTACAGGCTTGTGGTGTTTCTGAAGATATTGAGCATAAAATGAGAGATTATCAGGGCCGCGTTTACCCATGTTGAGGCCCTGGGCTACGCAGCTCAGAGGCCCCCCCGCCGCGGCGACGCACGCAAAGATACGCAACACAAGACAACGCAATAATAAGCCAGTGCAAAGAGGCCATGGGAAAATACACACGAACGCCATACAAAAGAACGCCAATTATAGTCATACTGCAAACACACAACGGCAGGATAATCAAAATTCGAGCAGTTTTATCACACGGCAAACAAAAAAAAAAAAAACAACATTCTAATTCTATTTGTATGAGAAATACATATGGGCATCGCTGAATAGAATATCGTAGTCATTTTTGTTTATAAATTAAAATAATATTCAAGACTTAAACTAGCATATTAAAAAAAAATCTGACTCACCAGTGATGTCATTAAAAGGCCTTTTTCCTGCTTTTCTTTGATGCAAAATCCTTAATTAAATCCTTAAAATCCAGCTGGCGCAGCAGATCATGCTCAATGGACAGAATGGTCAACCCGTTCAGTCTATTTTCCTCAATGGATGCCGTCAGTCTGTTCTTAATAATGCCCAACTTGGAAAATGATCTTTCTCTGGTGGCATTTGAAATAGAAAGAGTGAGATATATTCGGAGTGCAATGTCCACGTTTGGGAAAGCACTTTGGAGTTGTTTCTCTCTCAGTAAGACCATCAGGTTTCTTGGTGACAGATCGTCAGTTGTTGTGTCACAGAATTTAATGAACTGAACAAGCTCATCCTCGAAAACATCCTGTAAATCGGTGCTGTATTTTTTCTGAAGATTGCGGCTCGCTTCGCGTATTTCAGACACAGACAGGCTCTTGAGATGGGTTAAAAAGCCAAAATAGTCGCAAGTCTCTGTGTAGGACTTATGTCTTGCTTACAAAGCACTTGTTAGTTTGTCAATTATGACTAAAAATACCTTGACACGAAACTTCTCAGCTCCAGTTAGAATGTGGTCAGGTGCACTGGAATCATCTGCTCTCCGTTTTCTCTTCGCCTGCCGAGTTACCACAGACCTGTATTCCTGTGTTCCTCCCATTTCCTTGGCCTGCGTCTCCAGGTCTCCAAACTGGTCGCGTAAACCTGCCACGAAATCTGACAGTGATCGCAGCATATCCACAGCCGTAACGAGATCCACATCTACCTTCTGGAGGATAGTACTCGTTGTCTGAATTCTTTGTAATACTTTGTTCCACAACATACACAAGAAAGCTGTCTCTAATCGGTTCATTTTGTTAGCCAGAGAGCGCGCCTCGTCACGCGTGAGAGCATTCTGAGAATCATCATCTGATATGTTTATTAGCGAATTCAATATATTTTTATAGTTTACACAGAGAGCTTTGGTGGCCTGGGCGTGAGCGGCCCATCTCGTGTCCGACAGTCCCTTTAAAGTCTCTATGCGTTTGTTAACATTGGGCTCAAGTCCATCCATCATAACCTTCCATCGGCGGGGTGATCCCGAGAAAAAATTGAAGAGTGAACAGATCTGAAAAATGTGGTTGTTTCAGAGCAGCAATCTACACTGTTCACTCCGACTAAATTGAGTGAGTGGGCTGCACAAGGTATCCACTCAGCCAAAGGATTTACTTCTAGAATACGGGCCCTCAGTCCTTTGTACACACCTGATGTGTTGGATGCATTATCAAAACATTGTCCCCTACAATTATTTATATCAATATTCATGTCATTTAGCACGTCTGTAACGGACTGAAAAAGAGACTCACCGGTATGACTGTATATGGGCAGGAATTTTAAAAAACACTCGAAGACTTGACCTTCCTGAGAGACATATCTTATCACGAATGTTAGCTGATCAATATGGGTTAAATCTGGGGTTGAATCAACAACAAGAGAGAAGTACTTCGCTTTCTGCACCATTAGAATAATTTCAGCTCGAACTCGCTGTCCCATAATTGCAATGAATACATCACATGTAGTGCTGGATAAATAGGAAGTAGACCCACTCCCCTGGTTTCCATATTTCTTTAAATGTTCGGCAAGAAAGGGGTCGAACTTGCTGAGTAGCTCAAGTATTCCCAAATAGTTGCCATTGTTAGGGGAACCGAGAACTTCATCGCCTCCTCGGAATGCGAGACCTCGTTCTGACAAGAACTGTATAACGGAGACAATTCGTTTTAGGACCTCACGCCAATACTTCCCCTCCTCTTCGCAGCGCTCCTTAAGTTCGTTGTCAATTCCGTTCACCTGTGTGCGAGCGAACCAGATGAGCATTGCATTTCGATGAGACTGGCTTGACTCATGCTCTTCAGTCCAACAAGAAGCATGTTTCCAATCAGAAAACCCGGATTGAGAAAAGGCAGATGGTGTCCCGCCGAAAAGCCGAAAAAAAAGCAATATACATTACCGGTTGTTGGAAAATGAACTAGCCACTCACGCGTAACACTCTCCCCATTACGCAGATTATGCGAAAACAAGGTCTTACTCAATTGTCTGTTCTGATTTTTATACGATCGTTCTGATGCTGTGAATGCTATGTCTTTATTTTGACATGACAAGGATGCTTTTATTCCTTTGCTCACCCAATAGCTACGCAAGTTTTCGGTAACGGGTCCCCAACAAGCTACATCAGTGGATGTGGCTCCACATGTTGCATCTTTCCTCCCGACCGTGGCGCCTGCACCTGCTAGCGGAGTAGTTTCGTCAGCAGCACTGACAGTGCTGATGTTATCAGTGTCTCCGGAGCCGGGTTCCAGAGAAGGCGTACTCGATGCTAACAGGGTTGATGTCGTGGCTGTGCCATCTCTGCCTGGTGACGGCGGTATAGTTTCCGGAGAAGGCGGCCGGGTTGACATCATCGTCAGCGTCAGGGCATGTGTCAGGGAAGGGATTGTTGTTGATGTCGGAGCCTGCGTCTGTTGCTGTTAAGTAATCATCCGTCAATGTTTTGAAGAAAGAAGTAAGCTTCAGTATTTTACTGAGAACTTCTTTGTTTCTTGCTTTTTGTTGTTGTTTTCTTGCTCTTTTTTGCCCCCCACTCTCGAATTTTCTGCTTGACGACATGTTTGTTTTAGACGGAATTTTGATGATGACAAGAATTCTCGCGACAACATATTTTGTACGTTTACATTGGTTAGATTAACGGCAGTATATCGCGAGACAAGGAGACTCCTCACTGCTATATAGAGCACAGGGTCATTATATAGCAGAAACACAAGGAGACTCCTCACTGCTATATAGAGCACAGGGTCATTATATAGCAGGAACACAAGGAGACTCCTCACTGCTATATAGAGCACAGGGTCATTATATAGCAGGAACACAAGGAGACTCCTCACTGCTATATAGAGCACAGGGTCATTATATAGCAGAAACACAAGGAGACTCCTCACTGCGATATAGAGTACAGGGTTATTATATGCACCTTTAGCTGCTCCAAACAAAACTGGCACCAACCCACCATACTGTCCATAGCCCAGCTCCCAAACACCATCTAAAAGCACCCTCCCCTAGGCCTGGAAGCTAGGCCTTTTATAGAGCCCATGATTAGGTAATGGGCCACAGCTGATGTGATTGCAATGAACCACAGCTGCAGCTATACCCGTCTGTAGGGCCGATGCTGCCCCCTGGTGGACTGCACCCCAATTCCCTTCTTGGCATCATATGTTAAACAGGCAAGAGCTTTGAGGATATGCTGTGGGGCACTCAGAACAACACCAATTAATGCATTACTAATGAGATGGGAGAAATACCACTGAGGCATAGATGGATAAAACTTGCTTTGCATAACTGGATTAAGTTTAAATGATCTAGTGTAGATCACCCTGCTAAGCATCCTATTGAGAACTCATGGGAAGTGGACATGCAAGGGATTCATTGTTAATTAATTGTGCTGCAACATGATGAACAGACAAACCAACTAATAAATAACTCTCCAGTGCTTCCTCAGGCAGTATGTGAGAAGGGCATCCAATTGATCTGGCGTAATCTGAATTATGGAGTGAAACATTCAGGCGAAGAGCCACTTCCTCCAAATGGCTGAACACTACAGGGTCAATCTCTGTGATGCAGCTACCTGGAACAAACTATCAAGGCATCCACACAAAAGAGCACATAATGAGGACTAGCATTTTCAGCTAGGTCAGCCAGTCTCAAACCTCTGGCTATCTCTTGCCTGTACAGGAAACAACAGTTTCCCTATTTGGCTCAATTCTGAAAATATAACTAAAACTAGATTAATCATTTTAATACAAACCATTCACACCTGCATCCTAATTATGATTTCATACCATAATGAAATTTCTGGGACATGCCATTCAAAAACTGACATGGCGAGCTAACCTAAGTTTTAATACCTTTAAAGGTTCACACAAAGTAAGGTAACTCAATACAGGATACAAACACTGTTTGTAATCTATCTATTGATTACATTTAAATGTTTTTCATAGCTTATTGCCAACTGATGAAAACTTATCACCATACTGTACATTTGTAGTGTAGTCAGGTTATCCACTAGGTGGAGCCCTAGGCATTACGAAACAGGATATGCCAACCAATGTAAGACGTCAGTGAGGTAGTGAGGTAGCTTGTTCAGGAGATTTGAGTGCAGCCATACTGTATGTATGCCACAGTTCTTTATGCTCCAAAGTAAAGTTTATCATAAACTATGTGGTTCTTTTCCCTTCTGAAGTTATCCCAGAATTATTCTGCAGTTCCCGTTGAATGTCTTCCCTTTTCGATCCTGTTACATTCCCTTGCTCTGTCAGTCTTCGTGCATGTCTTAATCCTGCAGGTGGAGCTGATTGCTCTATCAAAAATATGCAATCTGTTAGTCACGAAAAGACTGTTTACGATTACATACATTTGGATCCTTTGATATGCACACACATTACAGCACCCAGAAAATACTTCTGGTAAAAAAATGTGCTTACATATCACCAAAACAAACTTTTATTTGGCAATATCTCCCAAAATGTTTATCAAAATCCCCTACCTTTCGTTGTAGAGAAAGCAAGGGTCATTCTGAGTGTTTATCCTGAAATACGTCACTCAAGCTGCACTACCTAACCAAAAAAATTAAGTCTGTGTTACGTTTTGCCCTGCTCTGCCCTACTAACGTAAATGTGGTAAAAAGCAACCAGTGTTGAAGCAAGGCATGTACAGTGAATCTATGTAATCTGGTATCGATCAACCAATGGAAATATTGTGACACTATGACATATTTTCATTGACAGCCCCCCCTCATTAACATATGGATGAAAAAATACAGAAATACAGAAATATATATATATACAGACATAAATTAATCAAAACATAAATAAGGAAATAAATATATACAGAAATAAATGAATCAAGCAATAAATACATATGGAAATGAACATCCACAGAAATGAATGAATCAAGAAATAAATATGGAAATAAATGCAAATACCCATTTGTCAGATTTTGTCTATTAATTTATTTCTGTGTACATTCATTTATTTTTTTACATTTTCTTGCTTTTGTATTTATTTATACATTAATTCATTTATTGAGTCATTTATTTATTTATTATTTTAAAATTTTTGGTCCTCCATATACCTGTAGTACCAGTCAATGGCAATAATCAGTTGTGGTGTTTCTCTGCAGCCAGTAGATGGCGCTGCAGTGTATTTCATTTGCCGCCTTGGTTACAATATTAGATGAAGATTGAATGTTTTTAAAATATAAAGATGTTTGTAGACTGAAGGTGAGGTAAAGTACACCATAGTGATCATACTAGTGCTGTTTCTTGTGTTTGCAAATGAAATATGTTTGCAATCATGTTGTGTCCCATGTGATATCATCGCAACATGGAACAGTTTTGTTAATGAAATCCTTGCAGGAAGCCCCCAACCTTGAGTTGAATTGGCTCCTTATTTTTAGTTATTTTTTGTTAATTGAGCCAAGTGATAACCTTTTTCTTTGTGGATTAGTCAGAATGCTTTATGAACGTAATTAATATAAACTCTTCCTGTTTTTGTGTGTACTGTGTACATCCCAGG
The DNA here is from genome assembly GCF_018555375.3 of Anguilla rostrata. Lineage (NCBI taxonomy): Eukaryota > Metazoa > Chordata > Actinopteri > Anguilliformes > Anguillidae > Anguilla > Anguilla rostrata. The sequence goes on along the minus strand of NW_026985643.1, from coordinate 7,272 downwards.
AATGCAGGTACTGTACAAATAGGAAATTCCACATTTATCTGCTGCCAAGGTGCACAGTGTGACAATTAGCAGTGAATTTCAATTGTGTGTGTGTGTTTGTGTATACGTATGTGTGTTATATGTGTGGTGTGTGTATGTGTGTGTGTCTGTGTGTGTGTGTGTGTATGTGTGTTGTGTGTGTGTGTGTGTGGTCTCTTCACAGGCTGGGTTGGTGTAATCTCACAGAGGGCTGCTGTGATGTTCTGGCCTCAGTCCTGCACTCTCCTCACTCAGAGCTGAGAGATCTGGAGCTCAGAGACAATGAGCTGCAGGATTCAGGAGTGAGAGCACTCTCTGCTGGACTGGAGGACCCACATTGTAAACTGCAGAGACTGGGGTGAGTACAAACACAAACCCCTTCAATCAAAAAGGGTTCCAATGTGACACAATACATCACTAATGTTAATAATGACAAAATATGGCACTGATATTACTAATGTTTTTAATGTTAAAATAGACAAGAGAGTTATTTTTCTTCACAGAAATAAAGCAACATTTTCCTGTTCTTCCTCTTGGTAGAAACACATTTTAAATCTGACATCAGTTGGAAAAAACATATTTTTGAGAAGCGTCAAATCATTTCTATTCATACATTCTTCAAAATTATGAAATTTCATTGAATCTGTTCAAATTTAGTTTAACTGGTCATTTTCTTAAATAGTCATGGTTAATTCCACAGCCCTGTTATCACTCTAGTTTGACCAACACCTGTTAGTTTATTTAATGTGTGTAGTGTGACCACTGCTATGTGTTTGCACCCAGCCCTGTTAGTTTATATAATGTGTGTAAGGTGTGTAACACACTGCTATGTGTTTGACACACACAGCCCTGTTAGTTTATATTATGTGTGTAGGTGTGTAACACCTGCTATGGTTTACCACACAGCCCTGTTAGTTTATATAATGTTGTAGTGTGTAACACACTGCTATGTGTTGACACACACAGCCCTTAGTTTTATTTTGTAGGTTGATCTGGAGTCAGTAGAATATGGTTAGGTGTAACGCCTGCTGATTGTTGACACACACTGTAAACTGATGTGTGGTGTGAACAAACACACAGCCCTGTTAGTTTATATAAGTGTGTAAGTGTGTAACACACTGCTATGTGTTTATGACAACACAGCCCTGTTAGTTATATAATGTTGTAAGGTGTGTAACACACTGCTATTTGTTTGACAACACAGCCTGTTAGTTGTATTTAATGTGTGTAGTGTGTAACACACCCTATGTTTACACACAGCCCTGTTAGTTTATACTATCTTGGTAAGGTGTGTAACACACTGCTATGTTTTGACACACACAGCCCTGTTAGTTATATGAATGTGTGTAGGTGTTATACACTGCTATGTGTTTTACACACAGCCGTTAGTTTATATTAATGTGTGTAAGGTGTGTAACACACTGCTATGTGTTTGACACACACAGCCCTGTTAGTTTATATTAATGTGTGTAAGGTGTGTAACACACTGCTATGTGTTTGACACACACAGCCCTGTTAGTTTATATTAATGTGTGCAAGGTGTGTAACACACTGCTATGTGTTTGACACACACAGCCCTGTTAGTTTATATTAATGTGTGTAAGGTGTGTAACACACTGCTATGTGTTTGACACACCAGCCCTGGTTTATATTAATGTGTGTAAGGTGTGTAACACACTGCTATGTCGTTTGACACACACAGCCCTGTTGTTTATATTAATGTGTGTAAGGTGTGTAACACACTGCTATGTGTTGACACACACAGCCTGTTAGTTTATATTAATGTGTGTAAGGTGTGTAACACACTGCTATGTGTTTGACACACACAGCCCTGTTAGTTTATATTAGTGTCTGTAAGGTGTGTAACACACTGCTTTGTGTTTGACACACACAGCCCTGTTAGTTTATATTAATGTGTAAGGTGTGTAACACACTGCTATGTGTTTGACACACACAGCCCTGTTAGTTTATATTAATGTGTGTAAGGTGTGTAACACACTGCTATGTTTGACACACACAGCCCTGTTAGTTTATATTAATGTGTGTAAGGTGTGTAACACACTGCTATGTGTTTGACACACACAGCCCTGTTAGTTTATATTAATGCATGTAAGTGTGTAACACACTGCTAGTGTTGAACACACAGCCCTGTTAGTTTATATTATGTGTGTACGTGTGTGTGTCCTCCCTGCAGGCTGTCAGGCTGTAGAGTCACACAGAGAGGCTGTGATTCTCTGGCTTCAGCTCTGTGTTCAAACCCCTCACACCTGAGAGAGCTGGACCTGAGATACAATCACCCAGGAGACTCAGGAGTGAGAGCGCTGTCTGCTGCTAAACTGGACACACTCACACTGCTGTAAGTACAGAGAGTTTCCATAGTGCACCTCACACACACACACACAAAAGGAGTTGGGGGGGGGGGGGGCATGGAGGGCACTGTACAAACCAGCGTTACTCAAGAGAGTTGGGGATCTCCTGTGGAGGGTGCTGCACGGGATCACTGCAGTAAATAAGATGTGGTTGTTGTAGTTAGGGGTTTGATCAGGGACACAGTGATGGTGGAGTTTCAGTATTACAAAGCAATGGAGAACCTGAGTGTGTTTCAGAGTGTGTGTGTTATAAGGGTGTTTTATGTTCAGTGGAGGGAGGGGAGCTATTTTTGCACATGGAACAGGGTGAGTGAATGGAATAAGTTTCCTTTCTGACAGATTTGTGTTTTTTCATATGATCGTGGTTTTGTGTTTTATTGTGCCTTTGTTTTTATATATGTGATGTCATTGGTGTGTTAAGAGTGGAAATAAAGGATGGTTAAAATTCAGAATTCTGTTCTGCTGTTCTTACAGTGTGGACCATGGAGGAGAGAACAGGACCAAACCAGGACCCAGGAAATGTGAGTCTGTATCGACACAGAACACTTTGCATAGATACACACTCTGCTGTGTGTGTGTGTGTGTGTGTGTGAGAGAGACTTCTCTCTTACACACAAACACACAAACAGAAACACACATGTACACAAACACACACACAGAGGTACTATGACAGTCCTTTCTCTCTCACACACATAATAAGGTGAATATTAATAGTGATAATTAATCTCATTAATGTCTCTGGTGTGCAGACGGCTGTCAGCTCACACTGGATCCAAACACAGCGCACAGAAAGCTGTCTCTGTCTGAGGGGAACAGGAGGGTGACACACACACCGACGAGATTGCAGCCATATCCTGATCATCCAGAGAGATTTGAGTACTGGACCCAGGTTGTGTGCAGAGAGAGTGTGTGTGAGCGCTGTTACTGGGAGGCTGAGTTCAGTGTGTCTGAGAGGGGGAGGGTTGATATAGCAGTGACAGATAAAGGAATCAGCAGGAAAGGATGGGGTTCTGACTGTAGGTTTGGAGGGAATAAAAACTCCTGGAGTCTGCGGTGCTTTAAGCACGGTGACTCTGATAAACTCAGTTACTCTGTCTGGCACAATAAGAACCAAACAGACATACCTGCCCCCCCCTCCCCCTACCGCAGAGCAGGAGTGTGTGATGATGATGATGATGATGGTAGAGGAGTGTGTGTGTACAGGGTAGGAGTGTGTGTGGACCGTCCGGCCGGCACTCTGTCCTTCTACAGCGTCTCTGACTCTGACACACTGACCCTCCTGCACAGATTCCACACACACTTCACTCAACACACACCCCTCTGTGCTGGATTTTATGTGTGGAACTCCTCAGTGTCCCTCTGCCAACTGGAGTAGAGACACACACACGCACGTGCACGCACACACACGCATACACACACACACACACACGCATGTGCGCGCACACACAAATATGCATGTGCACACACACGCATACACACACACACATGCACGTGCGCGCACACACAAACATGCACGTGCACACACACGCATAGACACACACACACGTGCGCATACACACTCGCACACATGCACGCACACACAAATACATACACTCATGTACACACACATACACCACATTCATATACCCACTCACACACACACTCCTCACACACTCATATACACATACACACACACACTCAGATACACATAGACACATACACCCACATACACACATCCACACACACTCTCACACACACCCTTGCTTTCTCACACTCATGCACACGCACTCACAAATACACACACTGATGTACACTCATGCACACGCACTCACACACCTACGCACGCACACACTCGTGCACACACACTCACACTCTTACACACACATACACACCCTCTCACACCCAATCACTCACACACCCAATCACACACATGCACACACACACCTACACACATGAACACACACAATCTCTCGCACACACAAACACACACATTCACCAGTGCACTCTCACGCGCACACGCATGCATGCATACGTACACACGCTCATAATCGTATGCACACTCTCTCTCTCTCTCTCTCTCTCTCTCCCTCATACTCTGTCACTCACACACACACACACCCTCTCTCTCACACCCACACACTCACATCCACACACATTCACACAAACGCACACACACACACACACACAAACTCATGCACTCACGCACGCACACATACATGCGTGCAGAGAAACAAACACGTGTCAACACACATTCACATTCCCATACGCATGCACACACATGTATAAACACACACACATTCACATTCCCATACGCATGCACACACATGTATAAACACACACACATTCACCAGTGCACTCTCACGCGCACACGCATGCATGCATACATACACACGCTCATAATCGTATGCACACACTCTCTCTCTCTCTCTCTCTCTCTCTCTCTGTCACTCACACACACACACCCTCTCTCTCACACACACACACTCACATCCACACACATTCACACAAATGCACGCACACACACACAAACTCATGCACTCACGCACACACACACATGCAGAGACACAAACATGTGTCAACACACACACTCCTCAGTGTCCCTCTGCTAACTGGAGTAGAGACACACACACATACACACACACACACACATGTGAGCATACACTCTCCAACGCATGCACACACACACACACACATATATATGTATATATACACACTCTCATGTACACATACACACACTCACACACACACACACACACACTCACACACACACACACACACACACACACACACACACTCGCACACACACACATACACACACACACACACACTCATATACACATACACACACACTCAATCACACACTCACACATATATATATACACACTCATATGCACCTAGACTCACACACATGCACTCACACATCTACACACACTCTCGCACAACCAGTCACACACACACCCTCTCTCTCACACATACACTCCATCACACACACATACTCTCTCACACACCCTTTCTCTCTCAGTCGTGCACACGCACTCACAAATACATACACTCATGTTTACTCATGCACACGCACTCACAGACCTATGCACGCACACTCTCTCACACCCAGTCACTCACACACACCTACACACGGACACACACAATCTCACGCACACGCACACACGCGCATGCACACATACACGCGCTCATACACACACACTTTTTCTCTCACTCACACACTCACATAGAGTATACAGACACACACATTTGCAAACGCACGCACAAACTCATTCTCTTGCACGCACACACACTCAAATAAACAATCACACACACATTCACACAAACGCATGCACACACACTTTCTCTTACCCATACACACACGCCCCCGTGTGTACACACACACATACTCATGCACTCAATCATACTCTCACACATGCACACACACATACATGCGTGCACACGCGCGCACACACACACACACACACACATTCTCTTACCCATACACACACACAATCCGGGCACACACATACTCATGCACTCACACACATACACACACGTTCACATCCACAGTCACTCCCACAAACGTACGCATGTATGCACACACATTCACAAATTCACGCACACAAACACACTCTCACCCAATCACACACACACACACTCATCGACACACTTGCAACCTTCCTTGACCAATGCCTTACCAGTGCAATTTCAGCTGTGCCCAATATTATATATATATAACCTCAGTACAGCCTAACCCCTGTACATAAGAGTATGATCTTTTAGCAGGTTCAGGTTAAGCACTTGCTGTCTAAATGTGATTTTTTTTTACATTTTAATACATTTATATTGCAAATGTTCAAGGTGTGTTAATGTACTTTTGATTATTAAAACATTAATATAACATTGAGAGTAATAATGCCAAAAGATGGCAGGGTAAAATGTTTTTGAAGTAATAATTCTATCTCCTGTATCTGCATCTTTTTTAAAAGAAGCCAATGGCAAACTCCTCCACTTAAATGTGCATTCTACTAGTTTTTACAATTGCTTTCATTCATTTTCCCAAGATTTCCAATATGCAAATTTTTGTGGGCAAATGCAGCTGATAGGGAGAAGAATGAAGAATGCAGAATGATCACTGCAGTGTACTTATTTCCTTTCATTACTGTAAACAATGATGGATTGAGTTTCCTTATTAATTCTGTTAGGATTGTTTTTCCTTTAATTTTTCTGTATTTTCAGATAATAATATGTAATGATTAAACCTGAATTATAAAAATATCGAATGTTTTGCTGGGCCTAGTACCATCAAACCACTGCTAGAGTGTTCACAGACAGCGGCCCCGAGAAGCAGAGCCAATGTTTCGGGCGCTACCACCCCGCGCGATTTTACACGAATATTTCCAACCCTGACATTAAGCCGCCGACCGGAAAAAAATGCAGCCGGCTAACGCTTTCAATGTTCAATAGCTCCCAGACAATAGGGCCTAGGACCATCAAACCACTGCTAGAGTGTTCACAGACAGCGGCCCCGATAAGCAGAGCCTATGCTTCGGGCGCTACGATCCCGTGCGATTTTACACGAATATTTCCAAACCTGACTTTAAGCCGCCGATCGGAAAAAAATGCAGCCGGCTAACGCTTTCAAAGTTCAATAGCTCCCAGATAATAGGGCCTAGGACCATCAAACCACTGCTAGAGTGTTCACAGACAGCGGCCCCGAGAAGCAGAGCCTATGCTTCGGGCGCTACGATCCCGTGCGATTTTACACGAATATTTCCAAACCTGACTTTAAGCCGCCGACCGGAAAAAAATGCAGCCGGCTAACGCTTTCAATGTTCAATAGCTCCCAGACAATAGGGCCTAGGACCATCAAACCACTGCTAGAGTGTTCACAGACAGCGGCCCCGATAAGCAGAGCCTATGC